>NC_091697.1:32441742-32744772 GCF_041296265.1 Equus caballus | reverse complement strand
GTACGTGTGCCATTTTCTTTCTTCACTGGTCTTCTATTCTCCCTGGCAGTGGCTCTCAGTGTTCAGTGGGCATAAGCATCATCTGGGGTGCTTTTTAAAAATGCAGGTTCCCAGGCCCCAGTGATTTGAATTCTTTGTCTCCAGTGTTGAGTTTGTGAATCTGTATTTTAACAAATCTCCCTCCATCTTATGACACCAATGCAATAGTTTCACAAATACTGGCCTGTGAGATAAAATTTCAATCCCTCATCACACCATACACAGTCCTCCTAATCTGGCCCTTGCCTAGTTCTATAATTTCTACCTCTTACATTCTAGAGTGAATGTTACTGTTCTAGTTGAACTCGCACATTTCCATGCTTTTTCAAATATTTGTGCCATATTTCACATCACTTCCTGGAATACACATCTCTAGCCAATATTTATTTTTATTTTCCTGTCATCCCTCATATCTTCTGGGAATAACAGGCTCTTGGTGGGGGGTAGGGGATGGGACTCTTTTGTACCCACTCCTCACTCCAAAGATGTTCTAATAGGATCTGCTAACCATAGTAACCACTTCCCAAGCCACAGGGAGACAGGAGTATGCGAGACTGACCAAATATTTCCCCCAGGATTTTTCAAACTGGGAATTGTGAAAAGAGACAGACATTTACCAGTGAAAAAGCTGAGAAATGTAAAAGGCAAGAGCTATGTGAAGACCTGTCCCTGGAAAATGGAGGAAGGTAGTCAAGAATAAAGCTCACATCCACAAAGAAGCAGAGATAGTTAAGAATGTGAATTGATCAAAATATAATTTAGATACAGATAATAATTGCTATACACTTTTAAGTTAAATATTCTGAAACAACTATTACTTGACTGATAGACTGAGGTCTGTATGGGTATATTTTATGTAGGAAAAATGTATTTAAGGTTTACTTAGGACATTTACCATTGTCCGTAGTTTACTTCAAAATGCCAATAACTCAACCTTAATATGTTAGCATATATTAATATGTGGCTAAGATAAATAATTTCTTATAAATGGCGTAAATTGACAGGAAATTATAACATCTTCTAGGTCATAGATCCCTTTGAAAGACTGATGAAAGTTACAGATTCTCCTAGGGCAAAAAAAAGTGCACATTCACACAAATTTTGATGATTTTTGGAGAATCACAGATGCACCTGAAGCCCATTCCTGAACCTCTTAGAAATCCCTGCGTTCGATGAGGCTTGTTTCTGTGCTGTTTCCATGTCTGCCACACCAGCCTCCCTGTGTACACAAAAATGGATAAAGTATGCTATTTGTGAGAATTGAAATTTATTTAGTTTCCACGTCAGAGATGATAGATGATAAAATAGATGAGGGAATTCCCAGTGGCAATTAAGAATCAAGGAAAACCTTAACCAATTTTAAAGACATCTTTTGGGGCCAGCCTGATGGCGCAGGGAAGTGCACCAGTTCTGCTTCGGCGTCCTGGGGTTCCCCGGGTTCGGATCCTGAGTGCGGACATGGCACCATGTGGCAAGCCATGCTGTGGTAGGCATCCCACATATAAAGTAGAGGAAGATGGGTATGATGTTAGCTCAGGGCCTCAGTCTTCCTCAGCAAAAAGAGGAGGATTGGCAGATGTTAACTCAGGGCCAATCTTCCTGAGGGGGTAAAAAAACAGGCATCTTTCTTCTCTCCAGTTTGTGTTTGTTTGGTTTAGTTTTTGCTTTATTTGTTGCTGTTGGTGGAAGTGCTTTCTTGCTTGTTTTTCTTATGATTCCTTAGTATATCTATTTTGTCCAAAGTAAAATGCAAATGCTTTTCTTATGATTTTTCTTCAGATTTTCTTATGATCTTTGTCTGATGCAAAATACAAGTGCTTACTTGACACATTCCAGGTAGTTTGTCTTCATATCTGTTGACTATGAAGATGGGGCAGAACTTTCAAATAACAAATAGGTTATTGCAGATTGAATAGAGAGTCTACATATTGAATAGAGATTCTACACTGTCTTTACAATCAGTATCTCATGAGAAATTTCTAGACTATTTCATAGTCTGACATTTAATAATACATTTTATACTGTTTTCTAGTGATTACATGCCTGTTAAATCTTCTTTATCTTACTTATGGCAAATTATTTATAGGCAGATTCCAGGTCTTCTGTTTCCTAGGTAATTTTCACAGGGTATTTTGGACAATATTATGAGCTGCATGTGACAGAAACAACTAAAACTGCCTTAGGGTCAAAAAGGAAGGGAGGTGTCATTGTATTCAGAAACTGAAGAGTTCAGTGATAAATCTGGAGCTTGGGGCGGGGCAGGTCTCCTGACGCTCATTATGAAGGCAAAGTAGACATTATTGACCTCTTTAATACCAAACTTAACTCTGCAATTTGCCACAACTACAAGAGAGTAACACAAATGGAAATAAGTAAGAAAGTAAGGCTTTAATAATGAGAATTTGATTCTATTTGTCAGGCCAAAACCAAGTTAACATTTAAGGAAAATGGTAAAGAATGACGTGATCTGTTATAAAACAAGAATAGCATTCATCCATTTTAAAGCAAGTTTACTAAAAATACCTTATCTTATGAATTAGGAAAGTAACAGTTATAAATAGTAAAAGTTGAAGTTTTAAGGGATAATAAAAGTAAAGAACTTTTAAATCTCACCAGACGTAAGAATCTCTGATATTAAAATATATTCATATTTATATATATATATATCTGAAATTCATATTGGAGTTAATACGAAAATAATAGGTAATATCTATTTAAATAAATATGTTATTTCAAAAACAACAATACAGTATATATTGTAGTCTCAGCTTCTAAAGATTCACTAACAGTAAAAGTAGGGTTATTTTATTGTTTTGGCTATATTTTCCTTATGCTACGAACCTGTTGATATTAAAAAAATGGAAATGAACACATTTTCCATTAGATTTGAGTCATTTGAATCAACCACACAGAAATGTGTAATTCTGGGATATGTTCCTTTTCAATGGTCCATTTAAAATTAACCAACTACCAAGTAAAGGCAAATGCTATTTACAAAAGCACCTTCCCAAAGAAGGAAAAACAAACTGATTTAATTCATTATACAGCAACTTTTAGACCATCTAGCAGTAGAAAATCTGCCAAATGTTTTCTATTTATTTTTACAACTATGTATATAGAAGTTTATACTCCTACTTGGGGTGGGTAGTTATCAACAGACTACAGTGACATAACACTTCATTTAAATCTTAAATCTTCCCTTAACTTTGTCAGTTTGGGGTCATTAGTTGTGGATAGAAGCCTGTTGCCATGAAATCTCTAGTGCATGAAATAAAAAAGAAAAATTCGTAAGAATCCCCCAGAAAATGCATCATGTACAGTTCCTTGAGATATCTGGGACTGTCTTTCTGGAATTTACGTCTCCCAGATCCCATACCAACATTCATCTTTCTGGGGAAGCAATTTTACAAAGTAGTTAAGGCAAGGAGTTTAAAATCAGACAGAGTAACAGGTGAATTCCTCCTCCCCCACTTACTGGCTGTGAGACCTAGGACAAATTACTTAACTCCTCTCAGCCTGTTTCTCCATCTATAAATGGGTATCTACTGTGGGGGCCTGGAATTGGCCACCACAAGATATGTCTCTTTGGCATGATGATTATTTTGGGCTGGGTACTTTGCAGACAGAAAAGCAACTGAAAAGTAGAATCTACTTACCCTTTGTAAGAGACGTTAACATTTGTAAGGAAATCTCCATCTGTAAAGGTCCCTCCCTCTCTGTACCAGGAAGAACGGGGATGACCTTATCTCTAGAAACTCCTATCAATACAGAATGCAAGGACTTAAATCTGCCTAATAATCTTATTCCTGTTTCTGGTAACCTCCTGTAACTGACTCCCCCCACCCTCAACATCCTTCTTTGTCTTTAGCTGGATATGATATTTAAGGTGGGGACATCAGCCATTTTGGTGAGTTGCTCAGCTTGCCTGAGCCTCCCATGTATACATGTTATAAAGCTTTGCTTAATTTTCTCCTGCTATTCTGTCTCATGTGAATTTAATTCGTTCTCCAGCCAGAAGAACCCAGAGAGGGTAGAGGAAATGTCTTCCTCCCCTACACTACCTCATGGTTGTTGTGTGGATTAACTGAGATAAAATGTGTAAAGAACTTCGGACAGTACAGACACACAAAAAATATGCAGTCAATGGTAGCCATTGTTGAGAAGGAATTCATTATTAAAAAAAATAAATAACCACAGGGCCATTCCTACTCTGAGTTTATATTTTATACTGCTTTTGTAATACATATGGTCATTGTTTTCCATACCTGTCCTACCAACTCTCACTGGACAGTGAGCCCCTTGAGGACAGTGATTTTGTCTTATATTTTCATAGTTCATCCAGGTCTTGGTACAAATTAGGTCTTAAACAATTGTTTGTAAATGGAACTGAACCAAAAAATTCCTACAGGTCCATTATTCCGTCCAGGATGCAGAGCAATGTAGCTCTTTATTCTGCTCTATGTAGTTGAAGTGAGTAAGATATATGGCCCTCTGAAACCTTCAGTCAAATGCCAGAAGAAAAGAGGCAGCTGTTCACCGTAAAACAGGCTGCACAGTTTCTTTTAACCAGTCAAGGAGCTTAAACTCTGAAGGCAGGTACTGAGTTAATGTCTAACAAAACCTGACTGCGATTCCATTTTAAGTATGGACAGTGTTCTTAGCAATCAGAATAGAAGAAAGGCTGCAACATTCTTTGAGATATTGCATCAGAATTTTTGGTTCTGGGCTCCAACCCTTGCTGCATCAATTTACACTCTGAAGGTTATCTTCAAAGCCAGAAGGGTAAGGAACAGAAAGGATTCAAATAAAAAAATTCTGGGGGTTACTATATCTAAAAGTCCTTCTATTTTAAAATTGGCTTCACCTTGATAATAGGACTCTGATTGTCATAAAAAACAGCCTTAATTCTTTTCCCCTTGAAATGTACTTTCCCAGTGTGGGTGAGTGCACTGAACTACTTGTAAAGTTATGTTCATGGATATTTCATAGACTGCCTAGACTTACAGGTCCTGAAAGGGTTAGTATTTCTCTCCTTTGGGATCCTGACTCAACTCCTGGACCAATAACCAGCAACCTAAAGCGAAGCTTCGTTAGAAGCTTTGAGCAACTCCCAGTTGTTTCTAAAGGCACCTTGGGGGCTTACCTGGCCTAGAAAAAATCCCGCAGACATTGAAGTTGGGTGCTAAATTACAGAGTGGGGAGAGGTTGACTAAAGTCAGATAATCTAACACCTGCCTGGAGAGTAAGGAAGAAATGTTTATTCTGATCTAAAGGCAGAAGAGGATGATAAGATGAATTTGCAATACTGAGAAGGAGAAGGGAGAGAGAGAAGGAACTTCAAGGTGAAGGGCAAAGTGTAGAGGGGAAGGTTGTCAGTGGTCACTTTGGATAAGTGTTCTAATCAACCATCACACATCATCCTAAGGTACAAATCTAGAAAAGCTACCCCTCTTGACAGAGTGAGCACCCCTGGTTAAGTCATGCTCCAGGATTCTCAGACTGACAATGTTGGGGTCCCTTGGGTTCAGTCCTGGGTCCTCTTTTCTTTCCCTTCTATAGCCCCTCTGCCCTTAGCAACCTTGTCCACCCACATGACTTCAATTAATTTGTATACTCTGATGACTCTGAAATTTTCATCTTCCAAGCTCCACCTGCCTTCTTCACATCCCAGTGTGGCTATCTCAGCCACCTAACTGTATCACCTGTAATGCAGAGCCCTTGATCATCCTGCAAAAATCCGCTCCACTCCAATTTTCCTTGACTTAAGTAAATGATGCTACTATCTACTTCCTCCTATTTTCCCCGACCACACCCTAGTCAAAGCAACTGTTCTATCTTGTCTAGACAACTCTGTCACCCCAAATGGTCTTCCACAGCCACCTTTGTCCTCCTAGCATCCATTCTCCATACGGCAGCCAGAATGATTTCTTTTTTCTTTCAAGGAACAGTGTTTGATGGTGTCACATTCCTGAGGAAAGGCTTTACACAGTTTACCTTTGCTCTTAGAATCTAATCTCACATTCTTAATGTAGCCTAAAGAACGAGCACAGTCTGGTGCCTTTCAATTACCCCTTTCCTTTCCCTCCCTCCACTCCAGACATACCAGTGCCTTAAACACACAAAGACCCATGAGAGTGCAGGGCCTTTGCAAACACTCTTTTTCCACCCTAATCCTCAAACACCTTCACAGGGTAACTCCTACTTATCTCTTAAGACCTAATTTAAATGCCTCTGTCTCTGGGAAGCCTTCTCTCCATGTTCTGGACCAGATTAAGTGTGTCTGTTAGTTTCCTTCTCCTTTTTCCATCTTGTAAATATAAGACTCTTTGTATATTTTTTGTGTTGTCACTCTCTCTAATTAGTCTATGAGCTTCAATAGAAGCAGAGGCAATGTCTAGGGTGCTGTCTACTGAATGTTCAGCAGCTAGCAAAGTCTTTGGCATATATATAGTAGAGAAACAGTAAATATAGTATTTTTGGAGAACTCACCAATGAAGGAAACAAGTATATTAAAAGATCAACTAATAATCGCAGCTGTAGTATCAGGGTTCTCCAGGGAAACAGAAGCAATAGGATAGAGAAAGAGAGAGAGATTTATTATAAGGAATTGGCTCATGTGATTATGAAGGCTAGCAAATCCCAAGATCTGCAGGGTGAATTGACAACCTTGAGACCCTGGAGAACTGATGGTTTAGTTCCAGTGCAAGAGCAAAGGTCCAAGAACCAGGGAGCCAACACCCCAGTTCAAAGGCCATCAGGCGGAAAGAATTCTCTCTTACTCTGGGGAGGGTCAGCCTTTTTGCTCTATTCAGGGCTTCAACTGATTATATGAGGCCCACCCACATCATGGAGGGCAATCTGCTTTACTCAGTCTACTGATTTAAATGTTAACCTCCTCCAAAAATACCCTCACAGAAACACCCAGGATCATTTTTGACCAAATGTCTGGGCACCCTGTGGCCCAGTCAAGTGGGCACATAAAATTAATCATTATACCAGTCAAATGATACCATGAGCTTGGCTTTTTATTAAACATGAAATGTCCTTATGTCTCCAAAATATTAATGTCAAAGCCAAAATCCTAACATACAAGGGGTTTTAGCAAAGTCAATTTGTCTGACATGTTGCTGGAAAACTCTGTTTATGTTTTTCTTTTCCTAACTGTTGAGCTGCCTTTTATTTCAAAAAAAACAAAAAAACAAAAAAAGCCAACAAGATGGTAGCAGAACTAATCATGCTAGAAGGTCCATGGGCTCTCTATACACCCCCATCACCACCACATCCACATGCCCTAACACAACTCTAACACATGTGTGTATGTTTTCATCAGATTTTCTGCAGTTCTGGAGACGACTAAACTAAGTTACAGTAAAGAAAAAGAAAGTTAGACTTAGATACTCAATACAATTTTTCTCAGAGTCTAAGGGAAAGAATTTTAAATAAAAATTTAGCTATATGCATGGGTTCTCTTAAAGGATGATCCACAGTGTCTAGCTTTGTCTCTCTCTAACTCCTTCCTGTTCTCTCCCCCCTCAAAGATAAGTCCCTTCAAAGTGTAAATCTCCACCTTCATTTTGAAGAAATGCTCATTATTGTCATTGAGTCCACTGCCTTCCCCTACCCAAGGCTCCCAGTGAAACACAACTATGCACTCCAGTACATTTTCTGAAGATGACACATTCCAGAAAAAGGGGGCGGAGGGCTCCAGCAAAACACTGCACATTGGGAGACAGTTTGAGATTTCAAATCTAGTTGATCTCTATGGCTTTTAATACATTGGGTTCTTTCATTAGGCAGTTCTCCAAATGCTATGAACTGAATGCTGATGACCCTTCAGAATTCACATGTTGAAGGGGACTGCCTAGTGGTATAGCAGTTAAGTTCGCATGCTCTGCTTTGGCGGCCTGGAGTTCGCAGCTTTGGATCCCCGGCACAGACCTACCCAGCTTTTGTCAAGCCATGCTGTGGCAGGTGCCCCATATATAAAATAGAAGAAGATGGGCACACTTGTTAGCTCAGGGCCAATATTCCCGTGCAAAAAGAGGAGGATTGGTGGTGGATGTTAACTCAGGGCTAACCTTCCTAAAATACATATATATATTCACATGTTGAAATCCTAACCCCTAATGTGATTGTATTAAAAGGTGGGGCCTTTGGGAGGGAATTAGGTCATGAGGGTGGAGCCTACATGAATAGGATTAGAGCACTTATACACAAGAGAGCTTGCTTTCTCTCTCTCTCTCCTCTCTGCCGTTGTGAGGGTGCCATGTGACATGCTAGCACCCTGATCTTGGACTTCCAGCCTCCAGAACCGTGAGAAATAAATTTCTGTTGTTGATAAGCCACCCAGGTTACGGTATTTGTTATAGCAGCCCAAACTGACTAAGATACCAAACACGTAATATTTATTGTATTCCTACTACATGCCAGGCACTGTGCAAGTTGAAGGGTCACCACCAATGCAAGGTGAAGACGTGCCCCTTCTTACTTTGAACTATCAGAACACAGTACATACACACACATACGTGCAAACACATTCTCATGGAAAAACAATATTTTCCCAAGTGTAAATTTACCTGCCAAAGTTTCTCCTGCCTAAAGTGCAGATAGCATTTTACATTTTAATGCAGAGCAGTTGGAGTTCCTATATGAGCACTCTCTCATTCACACCAAGTCAGGCTCTATCTTTACCTAAGAGACTAGCAGATAACAGAGCTTGTACAAACAACAGAAGCACCTGCCTCACATCTCCACTTCTAGGAACAAAATGACTTAAAAACAAAATCTTGAAATTATATTTTTTTCCCTTTTACCATTGTCCAAATCGCCCTCCCCCCACCCCCCACATCCCCCCACTGGTTTCTATAGGCAGAAGGGGAACAGAAGAGGGTGAGGAGGACGGGCTTTTCTTCCACTTATACAAATTTATACCATGTAGATATATGTGTGTGTATATATATATATATATATATATACACATACATATTTACATAGTGTGTCTTTAATGTAAAATGTAACTTGTTGTAAGTGGAAAGCTCTTTTCTAAATGCAACTTTGCAAGATGGATTTTTAATGTAGGATCATACTGCATTCACTGGGTGCTTGAAAGGTGACTTTCACCCCAACTACATTAGTCAGCAATTCAATTTTCTCAGTACCTTAAAGAGGTGATAGCTGCAAATTGTCCTGATGTACACTACCAGCTGCTTCCTTAAAGCAACATTACAGGACTTGCTTTCTCTCAACTTGAATTTAAAAAAAAAATGTTCTTTAACAGTTGCATTTTCAAATTCAAGTTTTGAATTGAACATTGGGAACTCATATGTCCAGAAAGATCCAACAGCCAGTCTCAACTAAACATACTAACGCCACTTTGACAGATACAGAATTTCACCTTTTCTCAGTTTCATTATTTTTTAAAATAACTTAAAATTCCATCCTTTTTGATATGTTTATATCATTTGTCATTGAAATTTCACTAATCTGAAATAACACCACATTTTTTTCAAAGAATGTTCACATCTCTCACTTCATGAAAGCCTCACAACCACTGTGAATATGATATGTTGGGGGGGGGGGGGGTAATATTAACCATGGTTCAGAGTAAGAGAAATGGAGGCACAAAGACATTAGATGTGAACAGTCTCAATAACACTGTCTTGAGCCCCTGTTCTTCCATTACCCAAGAGAAGTCTTTACTATATCATCATAGATTCAACACTCAACTTTATGCGATGGCCTCAGAAAATTCTATTTTTAATTCCTCCCATTTATCCAGGCTCCAAGTTGTGATTCCAAATGCCTCTTGACCATTTCTTGTTGTATATTTGGCCATAATTCAGACTGAACTTAACATCTTATACGATCTTTTTCTCTTTCACTAATTCCTGTTGCTATCACCTAGGTAGCCCACTCTGACTTGAAAACTTTCAGATTTTTAGGGATTCTCCCATCCCTTTCCACAAATAAAATTAGTGGGATGTCATTCAACTCCCCTCCTCATAAATCTTCAATAACTCCCCATTTCCTACCACAACTGGCTGAAAATGCTACTCCTTTAGCATCCTTTAAAAACAGGTTGGAATCGTCTTATCTACCAACTTCATTTTCAATTGCTACTGACCCTTTGTCCTGTTTCTCATCAATTTGCCCACTTTACTGTCTTGTGAAGATATGAGGATCATTCTTGAATGCCTGCCTTTTATGTTTTACTTTTTACCTAAAATACTTTCCACCAATGTCTCAGTCATCACTATTCTTTTCTTTGTATGCCTACAAAACTTCTTGTCTATTCCAAAAGTTTCAACATTTTGGCATGGTGCTTTAGTGGTTTTCTAAAAATTATCCCATCTTTAAGCTCCTTAAAGACAATATGGAAATAGATCATGTGAATTCTACATCCTTTCCCAAGAATCCTAGCCCAGAGATTAGACACACTCAGACAATGTAGGTGACAAGGGTAGTTCTGGACCAGGAATCAGAAAGCTTATCCCTATTTGTGTGATCTTGGATAACTCATTTAAGCTCCTGGAATGCAAGATTTCTATCTACAAATAGAGGAATATTAGAATAGGAAAAAATCCCTCAACACTTGTTCACGTCCCGTCTTCATGATTCACCTACTGAATCATTCCCTCAGCATATAAATAAATAGTAATACCACCATCAACTAGATGTCACGTCACCTTTCACGATCACTCCATTTTTCTGATACCCTTTATGGCAAGGCTGCTCAAAGAGGTTTTTCCTTTCTCTCTGAATCCATTTCTTTACTTCCATGTTTTTCCTTAACCCATTCTAATCAGACAGTTTGTTTCCTGCACCCTAGTAAACTATGTTTGTCAAGGTAATAAATCATCACCATTTTACCAAATCTAATGCCTAATTCTTAGTTCTCATTTGACTGAACCTATTAGCAGCATTTAACATAGTTGATCACATTCTCCTTCTTGAAATACATACTTAACCCGACTTCTAGGATACCACACTATTCGAGTTTGTCTCCTACATCACTGGCTGCTCCTTCACAGTCTTCTTGCTGGTTTCTTCTTTTTCTGAACTCTAAAAGTTGGAGTGCTCCAGGGCTCAATCCTCAGCCCATTTCTTTCAATCTACATTCATTCACGAGTCACATATTCAACTTTAAACGTCATCTATACATAGACCCTCATGCATATATCCATAGGTAACCTTTAATTTGCACTCCAGGTTCGTATACACTACTTCTGATTAAACATCGCCACTTGGAAGTCTAAGGGGCATCTCAGCTTTAACATGTCCAAAACAAAGCCCTTTAACAAAATCCACCCTCTTTAAAATCTCCAAATTTCCTCTTCCTTTACGCTTTCCCATCTCAGTAAATGGCAACACCTCTCACGCAGTCATTCAGGTGAAAAGCCTTGGAGACATCCCTGACTTCTCTCTTTTCAACCCACATATCCAATCCATTTGCAAATCCTATAGATTAAATTTTGACACTTATCCTGAATCTATTCTCTTCTCACCACCTCCATCATCACAACCCTAGTTGAAGCAAGGATCTACTGACCTAAATCTGTCACTGTGCTAGGTTTTTAAATCTACCCACTTTGGGCAGGGAAACAGCTGGATGGCAAAATGGAGCATCTGTGAGATTTAGAAAAATATGTCCCTTCTGTGGGCACATAGTTTGGCAGGAGGTGATTTTGCAAGGATTAGAAAAAGGCTCTCCTTCCTTTAGGTAAAAACAATCCTGTGCCAGCGCACAAAGCTCGAAGAGTGGAGCTCTAAATGTATTTCAGCCCTTACTTGATCCTCAACCTGCACGACTGCACTTGGCGGCCCTGAGTCCAAGCTATCTGTGTCTCTCACCTAGAACACTGCGATCACTTCATATTCACCTCCGCACTTCAACTGGCATCCCACTACATTCATTTCTACATAAAACTTCCACAACGGCATTTCTAAATTGTAAATCTGATAAGGATTTTCTCCTGGACCAAATTTGAGTCCAGTTCCTCTGAGCCCTCTTTTCCATGAGACCCAGGCTCAGGTCTGTCCTTGACCTGCTGAGTCCATTTTTACCAAGAATCCTCCTGAGTCAGTTTAGTCAGAATCCCCCACCCTCGATATCTTATCAAATTCCTCACCCCCCACCTTTGGTATCTGATCATCCTTGATATATTATCACTCTGGCCTGTCTTAAGCAAGAATCTTGTCAAGTCAGATTAGCCAGAAACTCCCTTACCTCTGATGTTTCCTCTTAGTAATTTTCCATCCCCTGGCTCCCATCCTACTCCTTGGCTATAAATCCTTACTTGTCCTTGTCATTTGGGAGTTGAGCTTGATCTCTCCCCCTACTGCAAAACCCCTTCTTGAATAAAGCCTTCCTTATCATCTTTAACATGTAGCATGAAGAATGTTTCTTTAACATAGCAGATCTTGGCACACTCTGACCTAAGATCTCCAGTGACTGCCCGTCACACCCAGAATACAATGCAAACTCATAACCATGGCCAACAAGCCCCTGCATAATATCACTCCTCCTCCTCCTTTACTTTGTCTCTTTGCATTATCTGCCATACTCACTCTCGTCTAACCATGTGGCTTTCTTGCTGTTTCTCTAGCACACAAAACTTATTCTGCCTCAGGACTTTATAGTTGCCGCTCTTTCTACCTAAGCCACCTAGGAGATCTTTGCATAGTTTATTACTTCAATTTACTCCAGTCCTCTTAAAACATTTCCTTCCTGAGTATCCTATATTTAAAATATCACACACACTCACACACACATACACACTTTCACTTTCCATCCCCTTACTCTGCTTTGTTTTCATAGAATTTATCACAACATGATATATTTTATACTCATTAATTTATTTTTTTATTATTTGCTTCTCCCTCTAAGTTGTACAGTTACAAAAGGGGATCATTTCTACTATGTCCTCCAATGTCTAGCACAGAGACTGGAATGAGCAGATACTCAATACTTGAATGAATGAAGGATACTTGCCATGTTTATATACCACCTTTCCTATTGTTTTACTTAAACTCAATGCCTTTGCTACCCATGTGGCTGTATTTCCGATGAAAAAAGTTGAAAGTAACTAACAGTAGCATTTGCCACAAATAGAAAGTAATCAGAAAAATGGATATATTGAAAACAAAATAGCATTATTGCATTTCAGTTAGCTATTTATAGTCAAAGACTGAATTTGGGCCTCCCTCTGTGAAAAAAGGAGATTACAAAGTATTAGAGAGGTCATAGGGACTCATCAGCACCAAGCCCAGACTTTCTTCTGAGGAAATTAAACTAATCAAGAGAAAACTAAAATGAGAAAAAACTTTTTTGCTTTCAAGATTCCAAGTTGTTAAATACCATGTCATTATACTACTTAAAACCATCAGAGCAGTTGGTTTTTCACACATTGCGATGCCCAATGTCTATCCCACTAGATGGCTAAGCCCTTCACACATCTCACTCTATGAGGAATAAAATCAGTTTGCCCAGGTTCACACAGCTGTTCAGGGCAGACTAACACTTGGAATCAGATTCTCTGACTGTCGCCCAGGGCTCTGTCCACTTAATTAACTCTCTCTCCCAACTGACGTCAAAAATATACCTAGGATCTTCCTACACACCTGCAACCTGGCGTTGGCCTTCCCTAAAGAGCTCAGATATTCCAAGACTCTGGCCATGAACTGCACTCACAGCTTACCCACGGGCTAAACGGAGGTCTAGGAGAGTAACAAGTTTCACCATCCTTAATGGAAAGTCAATTACACCACAGGGCTCATTTTTAACAGCTTACATCATTTGCATATATGCAATGAAGTTGATGTGCAGTTGAAATGACAGAAACAGATGCTTCTGCCACCACTTAATACGAAACATATTTTTCCACGCTGGTGAACAGAAGGCTATCAGCTGCAGAGGCTATAGGTGAAAAGGGTCTTAAATGTTAGAACCCACCGAATACAAAATGTCTCCAAACTTTGCCCAAAATGCATTTGTTTTGTTCATTTGAATGCTACACATTCTATATTGGGTGAGGTTATAAACCCCACTGCTTAATGATTGTCCACAAGTTGACATTTTCACTCCTGCTTCTAAGACATAAATATCCAGATTGAAAACCTGAGCTTCTATGGAGGCCTAGTAAACATTGGTTCATTACAAATGGTTGTCATAGCAATAAGCAGTGTATTACAAAACCAGGATAGAACAATATATCCACATGCAATTTAGATAACTTAAATATCCAATCAAGAATATTTAAGATAAAATTTTAAATCCACTATAGCATGATGATGATTTAAACGTCTGTATTCAGAAGGTTTTCCAGCCTTAATTTATTAATTTACTCAACAGTCATTTGTTGTCAGGAAGCAACAAAATACGGTGAATAGGGTAAGAAATTGGGTATCATATACTCCTGGGTTCATATCCTGCCTTTTCCCACTTACTATTTCTATGGCCTTGGATTAGAAACTTGGCTCTTCTGAGGCTCTGTTTCCTCTTCCACATAAAAAATGATAATGCCTTTCAAGGATATTGTGAAATTAAATTAAATAACATGTGAGTCCAATATAGTGTTTGACAGCTACCAGGCAACTAACAAATGTCAACCTACTCACCAACTCCTCTTCCTTCCCTGGTGCCAAACTCTCCTACCATGTGCTGCTATCCGTTATGAACACAAAGATGTGGGGTATAGTTGTTGACTCAGGAGTTCATAGCATGAAAAAAAGTCCAATTCCTTTCCACCTAGTGCCATACATGTGATTTCTCAGTCTGGAAAGCTGGACACAATTCTACAATTCTCTGGTGTCTCATTCCTTCTCATCCTTCAGATCTCAGCCTAAATGTCACCTCTGAAGAGAAGTCTGTCCTGACTGGCCCATGACACATACAGTTAGTCTTAATTCCAAGCATCCCATTTATTTCCTTCATGGTGATTATTACTATTTACATAGTCATTTAGAGAGAGAAGGAGAGTGTGTGTGTGTGTGTGTGTGTTTATTTCCTCCACTACTTCACTGAAAGAGGTCTGGGAATACAATTTTCCTGTTACTAATATCCCCGGTTCCTAGTCTAATGCCTAGCACTTAGTAAACACTCAAAAATATTTGTTCAGGGGCCCGCCCCATGGCTGAGTGGTTAAGTGGTCTCCACTTCGGCAGCCCAGGGTTTTGCTGGTTCAGATCCTGGGCGCAGACATGGCACTGCTCATCAGGTCATGTTGAGGCAGCACCCCACATAGCACAACCAGAGGCACTCATAACTAGAATATACAACTATGTACTGGGGGCTTTGGGGAGAAGGAAAAAAAAGAAGATTGGCAACAGATGTTAGCTCAGGTGCCAATCTTTAAAAAAAAAAATTTGCTCAATGAATGAATGGAGATACATGTTAAACAATAAGAACACATCTCTTTCACTTATGAAAATAGCATTCTAAAGTGAAAAACAAATATTAAACAACAAATTAAAAAACAATTGTTCAATTATAACTGAGATAAGAGCATCCAATACATAAAAGATACAAAGGACATTTATTTTTGAATGATGAAATATAATTTAATGTGCACTATAATAAAGGAATGTCCCTAAAATTTCATGGAGTAGCTGACATTCTGACCTGGGACTTGACAAATAAGTATAATATTGTCAGAAGCTGAAAGAGTAAGAGAGCATTCCATGATAGAGACCTTTCAGTAAACAAACTCACATATTGCATAGAACATTTGTCAAAAGGTAGAAAGAAATGTCAAATGGGAAAAAATAGGAATATAGTTCAAAAATAACCTATTAGAGAAAGCTTCAGTTTCAGCTCTGACATATAAAGACTTCAGAAATCATCATTCCCAACCTTGCAAAAAACAATGGACATATGCACACACAAAAATCAATGACTTTTCTTGGACTTATCAGAGAACTGAGTTTGCAAAGTAAACTACCAGCCTGAAATCTGGAGAGATAGGCTCATCTGGAGAGACAAAGCTAAGATTTGCTTTGTCTTCTGGATAGAAGCTGCTAGAGCCCAAATTTAAACGGTGTATTCTTTCCTAACACGGCCATAATAAATGACCACAAATTGGGTGGCTCAAAATAACAGAAATTTACTCTCTCACAGTTCTGGAGGCCAGAAGTTCAAAATCAAGGTGTGGCCAGGGCATTCTCCCTGTGAAGGCTCTAGAGAAGAATCTTTTCTTGCCTCTTCCTACTTTCTGGTGAGTGCCGGCAAATCTTGACGTTCCTTGACTTGTAGCCACATCATTCCAATTTCTGCCTCTGCCTTCATGTGCTGTTTCCTCTCTGTGTATCTCTGGGTCTTCCCTCTGTGTCTTGCCTCTCTGTGCAATATAAATAGGCTGATATTTTTCCAAATCATCAAATTCCAGTTCCATTTTGCTTAATCATTCCTTTCTCAATTTATCTCTTTTCTCTCACATTTTATTATAATCAGAAATCTCCCTCTCCTTTCTCTGATAAAGACACCAGTCATTCTGATCCAGTATAACCTCACCTAACTTGATTACATCTGCAAAGATCCTATTTCCAAGTAAGATCACTTTCACATGTCCTGGGGGTTAGGACGTGAACATATCTTTTTGGGAGAACACAATTCAACCCACTACAAACTGCCCTCTGGCCCCCAAAATTCATGTTCTTCCTACAGGCAAATACATTTACCCCATTCCAATAACCCCAAAAGACTTAACCCATTTCAATATTAACTGTAAGTCCAAAATCTCTTTTAAATATGATCAACTCCAAAAGTCCCAAATTTCATCATCTAAATCAGGCATGTGTGAGACTCTGGGAATATTTCCTCCTGGGGCAAAATTCCTCTCTATCTGCGGACATGTGAAATTAGAACACAAATTATCTGCCTCCAAAATACACTGGTGGGATAGGAATAAGAAAGTCATTCCCATTCCAAAAGGGAGAGGCTGGACGGAAGAGAGGGGTCACAGGTCCCAAGTCTGAAACCCACCAGGACAAATTCCATCAAGTTTCAAGGTCTGAGAACAATCTTCTGTGGCTCTATGCGCTCTCCTCTGTGCTCATGGCCCATGGCAGTGGCCCCATCCTCTCCTGCCTCTGCAGGGGTGCCCCCTCTCTCTCAGCTGGCAGCTCTGTCATTTGAGTCATTCTTTCCATTTCTTGAAGGAAAACACCTTTTTGTAATTAAGTAGCTTCACTGGCCCTCTTCCTGCCTGGAGAATCCCAGAAATCTGACAGTCTTCCTTCATTTCATCCCATCTTTCTCCCTTTTAATCCAAACTGGCAGTGGTTTTGGTAGCACAACATTCTCAAAACCCTATGGGTCTTCCAAGGATTTCAAGGACATCCCCACTGTTAGACATGAGGGTTCTCCACAGGTCCTCCTGGATAACCACATCTCTATTCCTCACTTTTGCTGAGATGGTTGATTGGAACCGCGAATCACACACCTAATCTCTCCAGCAGAAGGTGGCCCAGCTACATCCTTGGTGCTCACTGCAGAATATGTTTTAGCATCTTTTGGAATATAGGTAGGCTGAGATTTTTCTAAATCATCAAGTTCTGCTGTTGATTAAAAATTCCCTCCTTAATTTATCTCTTTCTTCTCACATTTTACTATAATCATCAAGGATAAATCAGACCAGGCCTTCAATACTTTGTGTGGAAATCTCCTAGGCAAAATATCCCAACTCATTGCTTACACGTTCTATTTTCCACAAACAGTAGAACACAGTTCAGCCAAGTTTCCTACTATTTTACAACAAGGATTACTTTTCCTCCAGTTTCCAATACCATGTTCCTCATTTCCACCTGAGACCTCAGTAGAAACACCTTTAACCTCCATGTTTCCATCAACAATCTCTTCAAGGTACAATAGGCTTTTTCTATCACGTGCCTCAAAATTCTTCCAGCCTCTACCACTACCAAATCCCAAAGCCACTTCCACATTTTTACATATTTGTTACAGCAGCACCCCACTCACCAGTACCAAAATCTGTACTAGCTTCCTATGGCTGCCATAAAAAATTATTATAAACTGGTAGCGTAAAACAACAAAGATTTATTCTCTCACAGTTCTGGAGGCTAGAAATCCAAATTCAAGGTGTAGGCAGGCCCATATTCCCTCTGAAAGCTCTGGAAATTATTCTTTCATTTTCTCTTCCTACTTTCTGGTAGTTGCAGGAAATTCTTGTCATTTTTTAGCATGTAGCTGCATCACTCCAATTTTTGCCTCTATCATCACATGGCTGTCTTCCCTTTGTGTGTGTTTGTGTCTCTGTGTTCAAATCTCCCTCTCCTTTCTCCGAAAAAGACACTAGTCATTGGGTTTATGGCCTACCCTCATTGAGTATGATCTCATCTTAACTCGATTACATATGCAAAGACCCTATTTCCAAATAAAGTCTCATTCACAACTACAGGGCTTAGGACTGGCAAAAGGTGAGGTGGGCAGGAGAGAGCTGAGTTGCCAAGTTTTAGAGTAATCAATTAACCAACAAGCCAATCAAAGTAACAGTCAAGCCTTTACTCACTTACTGCCATAGTAAAAGCAAAGGCCTAAACCACAGAGAGCACTGACCCTCCTCTGCCCTATTTTTCCCCATGGAATGGTGCTTGTGGAGGGCTAGATGGGTCAGCACAGATATAGGAAGTTTTCTCACTGCCGAGGACAGCCCCAACAAAAAACTCCTGTGTTTTTTTTGGACCTAGGAGACGGAAGGAAGATGAGCGGACGGACTAGAAGTGGAAAAGTACTGAGTACTGAGTCAGAGTGGAGAAAAAATGTTTTCAAAGGACCTTCCCCCAAGTGAGGAGGCCTTGACAGATGTGCCTGTGGAAGGCCTCAGTAAAAAGGCTTTCAAATGCAGGTGCCTAGGTTAAGAATGCAGATATGTGTAGCAGGATGGTTGACCAAAAGGGTCTGAGACCTTGACTGTGGCTTCCTTCAGAGATAGTTCATTGACTGTCCACCAAGTCTGGTGTAGGTCAGCTTTTCCTGGTGAGGCTACGGTTGGGCCTGAAAAATCACACATAGGCTTTTGGCCAGGAGGTGGGCTCCTCAAGAAATTGAACATATCTTTTTGCAGGGACACAATTCAATCTGCTACATACGGTAATTTTGACAAGTTTCTGGAGACTGAGTGTGGTCTGGTGTAACAGTGAGAAACACCTAAGGCTACAGTCTTAAGGGAACAAGATGCTTTCATAGGCTTTATCTCCAGGAATCCCACCAGGTGCTCACTGTGAAGATCTAAGAAAGATCCCCTCTTGGCTCTGGCACAGAAGAGAAAGAGTAATCGATGTGAAATACACCCAGAGCCTTCTCCATAACATAGACCTTCTCTCCAGAGAAAAAGACTTTTCCAGAGCCTTATCCTAGTTGGGCATTCCTCCTTCTCCAGTCCCCTCAAGCCTTCTTGTCTCACCTAAGGGGGAAAGAAATCATAGTCAACAGGGCTCAAGGCTTCAAGGAAATTAATTGGGAAGGCTGCAGCCAGGGAAAAAAAGTAGGAGACAAGGAGAATAAAAGGTATACCAGTGGAGTAACAATTGTGAAGCTCATCGCTCCAAGACACAGGGCCACTAAAAAACTGAAATTTAGTTAGAATATCCCCATACCTTACCACTACATAAAAAAAGCTCTGGTATACTAACCACGGATTACAGCTGAAAGAGCTACATGACAGACTCTCTCTTTGAGAAGGAGTACTTAAAGAAGCTCAAAGTCAAGAGAGGAGACAACAGCAAAGACCCAGAGGAACTGGAAGTCTCTGGAACCTACAGCTATAGCAATCAATAAACACAGCCCAAGCCCTAGGCAGACTACTATAAATCCTCATACCAAAGGCCTATTTACCTCAGTTTCTATTGCCTAACACAATAGCTTTCAACAAAATATTGCAAGCATGCTTAAGCTAGAAAAAACACAGACTGAAGAGACAAAGCACTCATCTGAGCCAGACCCAGATAGGACAGAACTGTTGGAATTATCAGACAGAGAGTTTAAAATAACTATGATTAATATATTAAGGGTTTAATGGAAGAATAGAGTACACATAAGAAAAGATGGGGAATGTAAGAGAGAGATGAAAACTCAAGAAAGAACCTAAAGAAAATTCTGAACATTCAATATTCAAAATATTGAAATAATAATGACCAAGAATTTTCCAAAATTAATGACAGACACCAAACTGCATATCCAGGAAACTCACAGAATAATGAGCAGGATAAGTATCAAAATAAAAAAATGAAAATAAAATAAAAACAAAAATAAACAAAGACAGAAAATAAAATATCCATACTTAGGCATGTTGTATTCAAACTACAGAAAGGCAG
This sequence comes from Equus caballus, assembly GCF_041296265.1. Taxonomy (NCBI): domain Eukaryota; kingdom Metazoa; phylum Chordata; class Mammalia; order Perissodactyla; family Equidae; genus Equus; species Equus caballus. The sequence continues at coordinate 32,724,408 of NC_091697.1, read as the reverse complement.
AGGCAAACAAAATCTTGAAAGAAGCTAGAGGGGAAAAAATATCTTACCTGTAGAGGTAACAAAAATAGGAATTGCAGCAGACTTCTCATCAGAAATCATATAAGCATGAAGAGAGTGGAATGAAATACTTAAAATGTTGGGGAAAAAAGACGCATAAAGGACTTATACCCAAAATATACAAAGAACTTTTAAAATCACCAATAAGAGAAAAACAATCCAAATTTTTAAAACACAAATGATCTGATCATGCACCTCACCAAAGAAGATATACACATAAGCAAATAAACATATGAAAAGATGCTCTACTTTGGAAAATACAAATTAAAACAATGAGGTACCACTACATAGCCCAAATCCAAAAACCTGATAAACCCAATCACAGAGTAACAGGAACTTTTATTCACTGTTGGTGGAAATGCAAAATGGTTAGCCACTTTGGAAGATGGTTTGCCAGTTTCTTATAAAGCCGAACATATACTCAGCTGAATAATACAATCCAGCAAACACACTTCTAGGTATCTATCCAACTGATTTGAAAACATATGTCCACACATCAAAAATAGTACATAAATATATATAGCAACTTTATTCATTAATTGCCAAAACTTGAAGCAACCGAGATGTTTTCAAAAGGTGAATGAATAAGCAAAACTATTTGTTATCCCACCCATACAACAGAACACTTTCAGGCAATAAAAAAGAATGAACTATCAAGACATGAGAAGATATGGACAGATCTTAAATGCATACTTCTCATTGAAAGAAGCCAGTCTGAAAAGGCTGCATGCTATATGATTCCAACTATGTGACATCCTGGTAAAGGCAAAACTATAGATACAGTAAAAAAAAAAAAATAGCAGTTAAAAAAAAAATCAATAGTTGCCAGAGGTTTTGAGGGGAGGGAGGAGGGAGAAATGAATAGGCGGGGCATGGAGTATTGTTAGGGCAGTGGAACTATTCTGTATGATACTGTAAAGGTAGATATATGACTCAATGCATTTGTCAGAACCCACAGAACTTTGCAGCACCAAGTATGAACCTTAACATATGCAAACAAAAAAAAATCATTTAGGAGGTCAGGGATCACAGGATGGAAAGCAGAACGTGACAAAAGAATCCAACAATTATACAAATATATGAAACAACTTCACAAAAGGGATTGGGTAAAAGATGCTGACTCTAGAACTTTAGAAATAAGTGGAATTTGAAATACTAAAGGCACAGGGAACTGTACATAAGCACTGTACCCCAGCTGATAAAGTAGCTGCCTACAAGGGTCAAGGGTATAGGTTAACAATTTTGAAATGATACTGTAACTGAAAACTTAAGTAAATGGATGGTGGATGGTAGGAGCCAGGTTTCTCATTGTTGGAATGGGATGTTAGAGACAAGCAAAGAGACAGGTTAGAATGATCCATGTAGTGATGGACTAGAGTTGGAGATATCATATGAACTCACATTTAGTTTAATAGAGAAAGAGATATATACAATATATAAATATTTATAGCTGTGTGTATACAGTTGTCCCTTGGTATCTGCTGGGGATTGGTTCCAGGATCCCCCATAGACATCAAAATCTGAGGACGCTCTAGTCCCTTATATAAAATGGCATAGTGTTTCCATATAACCTATACACATCTTCCCGTGTACTTTAAATCATCTCTAGATTACTTAGAATAACTAATACAACATAAATGCTATGTAAATAGTTGTTATACTGTATTGTTTAGTGAAAATGACAAAAAAAAAAAAAAAAGCCTGTACACATTCAGTACAGACACAAGCATCGGAGGCCTTTGGATCTGCAGTTGGTTGAATCCACAGATGCAGAACCCATGGATACGGAGGGCCAATCACATACAGACGTGTATTTCCTTGGTTTGTCAGCTGAGAGGGCCTGGAGACCATGGCACCTAGCACCCAGATCTTGCTAACACCATTCGCCAATGACAGGAACCAAGGCTCCTTGAAGGAACGGCTCACTTTAGGAATATGGCACGAAATATACAAGATGAGCCCGAAGCACCTTGTAGTGCCAGGAAGCAAGTGTTAAAACATCCACATAAACACACACACACATACACAATAATGGGATTATGTCAAAGAGAAGACAACCAACTGAAAGAGCTCCCAGCGGCCAAAGCTGGAACAATTTGAGCAAGAGAATAAAGTAATAGTGGACTATAACTCAAAGTATAAAATGCATATTCATCAGTTCAGACTGATATTAATAAGTGATTGAATAAATAAATGGGGGAGAGCAGGCTAATCTGTCCAAAAGAATTCCAGATAGTTTATATAGATCCTCCCTCAAGGAGATGGAGCATAACTCCCCACTCCTTAAGAATCGGCTGCTCCTGGTGGCCTTTTCCCAAAGAGCAGAGTATGAGAAGAGGGAAAAAGAGTAACTTTACAGGGAGAAACCTGACAGACACTGACTCTGCCAGGTAATCAAGGTCAATATCAACAGTGATAACTCATGTTGCTAGTGTGCTCCCTTGATAGGATGTGATGAGAGGCAAACTTTACCTCTACGGTCATCCTCCCAAAAACACATTATTCCAGGCTAATCATGAGAAAAACATCAGACAGATCCCACTTGAGGGATTTCTACAAAGCACCTGACAAGTACTCCTCAAAACTGTCAAGAACATTCAAAGCAAGGAAAGTCTGAGAAACTTTAACAGACAGAAGTACCTGAGGGGACATAACAACTCACGTAGGACCCTGGATGGGATCCTGGGACAACGACAACAAAAAAGACATTAGGTCAAAATGAAGGAAATTTGAATAAAGTACTAACTCATGAATTGTGACAAATATGTCTTATATGACACATGTGACACGTGACTATAATTATATACTTAAATGGGTTAAATATACAAGATATTAACATCAGGAGAAACAGTGTAGGGTGTACAGGAACTCTATACTATCTTCACAATCTTCCTGTAAATCTGAAACTATTCTAAAGCTAAAAGTTTATTTCAAAAAGAACTAAACATTTTCAGTGGCCACTCATGAATAAGATCCTACATATATCATCAAAACCCTCCCTCTACAACACTTCCAACTAGGTATGAAAGAAAAAGGCGAGTAAAATTCATATAAAGATAGTGATACCAAAGCAACTACTCCTCAAATCCACTTTCTTATCTTCATTCTTTTACTCACAAAAATGTTTCACTATACTCCTGAGGGCCAGAAAAAGGCTTTGTCTTGGCAAGAAAGGTGAAGGGGAGAGCAGTGTTCACAACTTTAAATTTAAAATGTGCGCTCCTGTAGCTTTACACTAAGGAATCACCATTTTTATTCCGACACTTTTGGCTGCCCATCTAACCAGGCATTATCCCTGTTTTCTTATTTTCTGGCACAGTTTACCCTGCATTATAAAAGCTGAAAGCATCAGATACTCTATCTTATCAGACAATTTTGAATATCAGACTTGGACATGTGACACAGTCCTGGGGAATTCTGCTAAGAGGCTTTGGGAATAGTTTTCCTTCCTAATCAAAAGACGTGTAAGGGGAAACTCCTCATATTTCCTCTTACATATATTTCATGGATGTAACTGTATGAGCACATGACGTCTGGAGCTCAGCAGCCATGCAGCAACCATGACAGGGTAATCCTAACAGTGAAAGTCAAACCATCAAGAATGGTGGTTCGCTCAAGTCTAGAAAAGCATCCTCCTTTGATGGCATCATCGAGCTCCTGAATTAGCTAAGCCTAAAATACGCCCCACATCCAGAATTCTTGTTAAATGGCTAATAAACATCCTTACGGCTTCAGATTCTTTTAGTTGTGTATTGTTACTTAGAGAGGAGAGTACCAGAACTGTTACATCTAATTATACCATTGCATAAATTTGCTCTTCTCCACTCCAACTTACGTTTGTCTACCTGAGGCTGACCTATATTATTCAAAGTTCAATGAAATTTTCAACACCTGACAATCTCATTCCAGGGGATGACAACCCTGCTCTAGTTCACTAACCTTTATTGTCTACAGCAGTGGTTCAAACAGCTCGCTGCCATCAGAATCATTTGTGGAACTTGTGCAACATTCAGCTTCCCAACCTCTACTTCAGATATACTAAATAAATCTCTGAAAGAAAGAAGTGTGGAAATTTGCATTTTTAATAAGCCACTCGAATAATTGTCGTAATCCTCTAAATTCAGGAAGCAGTGGTCCACACTGCATTGATAGTTAGTTCATTATCTAATCCCAGAACCAGATAGATTCGTAAGGTTCTAGAGGGCAGAAACTTAGCCTTAAGTGATACGTTTTCATTTTTCTGGTATATCTTCTGTCTTTTTCTGAGGTAGTACTACTTAAAGCATAGCCCAAGTCCATGGCAGGTCTAGAGATTATTCTAGGTGGCACAGTATATGAAATGGATGAATATGGTATGCTTATCTTAAAGATACGGCCTGAAATCTAATTTCAAAGCAGGCTTTAAGAGGTACTGGGGGTAAAATCACCTATAGAAAATTAAATAAAAGAAAAGAGCTCTGTGAGAATCACTTTGTTCCATTAGACACCAAGAATCCCTTGGAACTTATTTTTATATTTACCTTCTATTTACTATACATAATGTTAATTTAGACAAAAATACTATCGCAAAAGGGTAGAGGTGGAACTCAAATGGTTGAAGATTGGGGAAGATTGCTCTGTGGCATTGAATGACAATCTACCTTCTATTTGTTTTGCTGTCTCATACCAAATGTTACACATAGTAAGAAATGCATTATAAAAAGGGAAATAAAATCAAACATTTCACCCCCTGAAGAGTGAGGAGTGAATCTCTATGATCATTCACACATTCTGTCCTTCATTCATTTAACAAATATTTATTGAGCATTTGCTATGCAGCAAATATTATTTTACCAGCCTTTTGGATACTGCAGTGACTAAGCAAAAACATCTGGAAGTTTTCGTTTTTAACAGGCTATTCAGATGACTGTGATGATCCCTCAGGTGTAGGAAGCACCGATCTGTGTTACACGGATATTTAGTCATATGTTCATTAACGTTGCCCTCTTGGAACATATATTTTCCAGGTGGGAGAAGGTAGACAATAAACAAATTAACAAATAAATTAACAAATAAACATAGTATGACAAATAACGCTAAGTGTTGTACAGAAAAATGAATCACGGTAGTACCAATTTAGAGCAGGTGGTGTTATTTTATATCCAGTAACCAGGAAAGTCCCACTAATAAAGTGGCATCTGCACAAGATCTGAAGAAAAGGAGGGAGGGAGTCACGGGGACACCTGGGAAAAGAGTGTTCCAGGAAGAGGGATGAGGGATAAGGCAAGGCCCTGGACAGGGGGCTTCAGTGGAGACCAGTGTGACTGGGAAGTTGAGCTTTAGGGAAAAGAGTAGGAAATGAGGCTAGAGAAGCAGTGGAGGGGCCAACCTTGAAAGCCCATTCGGCCATTAAAAAGTGTTTGGTATTTATATTGAATGAAATGGGAGGCCAGTTGATGATTTTGAGGAGAAGGGCATAATCTAACTTATGTTTTAAAAAAATTACCCTGCCTGTTGTGTTGAGTGTAGACCACAGGAGGTGCAAGTGTGGAAGCAGAGAGACCTGTTAGATGACCAAGGCAGTAATGTGGGCAAAATATTCGGCAGGTTGAACTATGGTGATCATAATGAACGTGATAAAAAATGGATCAATTCTGTATGTTTTGACAGCAGAGCCAACAGGATTTCCTGAAGGATTAGAAATGGGGTTGGGGGAAAATAGAAGAATGAAGGATAACTCCATGGTTTTTGTTTTTGTTCTTTTGTTTAGCTTTTTTTTTTAGTTTTTGTCTGAGCAGCTGCGAGGAAGGAGTTTCTGTTTATAACATAGGGAAGATTCTTACAAGAGCAATGTTGGGGAGAAAAGGGCAGAAGTCAGAGTATGGTTTGGGACATACAATATTAAGTTTGATGCAACAATGAAGTGGAAATGACAAGCAGGTATTTGAATCTATGAGTTTGGAGTTGAGGGAAGAGGCTCAAGGTTGGAGACAGAAATTTTGGAGTTGTTAATATTTAGAAGGTATTAAGGCCATGAGAGCTGATGAAATCACAAAGTGAGGGAGTATGGATAAAGAAAAACACATCCCTAAGGATGTAGCCCTGAGGCAACTCAAAGAAGTGAGGGAGATGGGAAGGAACTAGCAAAGACTGAGAAAAAGTGCCCAGTGAGGTAGAAGAATCAAGAAAGAATGGTGTCCTCAAAGACAAGTTGAAAATTAGGGAATGAGCACCTGTGTGAAATAATCTGAAAGGTCAAATAAGATAAGATAAGATTGGTCATTAGATGAGCAAAAGGAAAGACACTAATGACTTTGACATGCACAATTCTGATGGAATGAGAGGAAAAATGCCAAGAGAAAATGAAAGGAGAGAAACTGGTCACATGTGATACAGACAGTTTTTCTAGAAGTTTTGCTTTGGAAGAGCTAAGGAATGGGATGGGAGCTAGAAGAGGAAGTATAACCAAGATTTTTTTTTTTTAGCAAATAATATTCCATCATACCATTATGCTGATGAAAAATTAGAGTGAGAAAATTGATTACAGGAAAAAGGAGAATTGCTAGCATGATGTTCTTGAAAAAGCACAGGAAAATGGGATCCCGTGGACCAGGGGAAGCGTTGGTCATAAGTAGAACAGATAGTTTTTCCATAGTAACAGAAAGGAAGGCAGGATAAGTGGATACAAACACATACAGGCTCATACATGTGGTAGCATCGACTCGTACTCTATACCAGACCTCAAACATCCCCAAAATCCACTTTTCATTTGACAAGAAGGAAAGATGGGTCACTATTCTGTTTTTCCACCAATAGTCTTTATTAGAGGATTTTAATTAGATCCAAATTCTGAATGAAGGTAGGTTTACAGAGGTGTTCTAACTCAATTAGCTGAAATAGAAAAGTACCAAAAAGCAATATTCAGAGGTATAGTCAATTGAAAATATCTTGTCTCCAAATAATAAATGAAGGAGGGAGCAAAGTTTGAAAGCTTTCTTCTACTTAACTATGCTTCTCTTACTATTTTTAATGTTAATCATATGACTAATAATAACATAGCTCAATAATGTGTCATTTCCTTCTGACTATGATTGGTCGTCCTGACTATGATTGATAGTCTTTATGGTTGCTATAGGATGAGGGAATCAATTGTGGCCTGACTTAGTCAATGATTTCAACTTTCCCATACAATTTGACTTAGGAGTCCCTGGATTACGGTAAATTTGATATTGAGATGATATTATAAAAGCCTGTAGAAATATATAATACACTGAAATGATGCACATTTGGATAGGCTCCAAAAGGTGATTAGCTTTGTCTGCTACCCTACTTCAGGCCAAAGTCCCTGGAATGCTGAAGCATCAGTTCTTGGATCAGGGTCGGACTTGATCAACATCCAAAATAAATCAATGACATAGGAAAAGTTGAACAAGATTGGCCCTTAAGTTCTTGAGAACAATTGAGGTTTGCATTTCTCATCCTGATGAGCCAACAAAAAAACAGAATAGTGAAACTGCACTGTCGTAAACTTTAAGCTGATTTTTCCACAGTCCACCAGTATGTGCAGCATATTTTCAATATTCAGTAGCTTAATAATAGCACTGCGAAATGCAAACACATCTTTGCTCTATTTGAGAATATCTGATATTTACATATAGCACCAGAAATTTTTCACATTTGATCCAAAAATTGTGGCTGAGCCAAAGCCTACAATCACTTTATTTCCATTAGTTGTTGGGAATCAGTCATTCTTCTGCCTCTGATCTCAGTGTTATATCACTTCTGTCTCTTTCCAAATTAGCAGTCTCAGAGTCACCCTAAAATCAGACCAATTCTTCCTTTTGGCAATAAACAATTAAATTGTTTAACTGTCAAATATTGGAAGCTCTTATAAATTGGACCTAACTTTACCTATATAGTTACCTATCCTTTACCATGGTTAAATGAGAATATAACATACTTAGCTCCGAAAAGGAGAAATGCCATTATGTAATATGCAATATTGTCACCTTTTGGTACATTACTTGCTGAGTTCTTAACAAATACACAAATCTGCACAAGGTACATGTCGCTGGAAAAGCACAGGAGATATTTGAAAGAAATAAGCACCTGACAATCAGGAGAGATGGTGTCTTAAAGAACAAGTTAAGAATTTCAAGTGATCTAACCTGTACGAATCATTATTTCTTCAATTATTTAGGACACAATTTTTATTTTCCACTGAAGGCATCGTGAGAAGATTTATAATAGTCTTTTTAGTGGTTACAATACCACTTCTGTTTACCTAAATAAGAATATCTCATTTTATGTATGTGCCCACAACCACGTTTCAATGCTAAAGACCAAATGCACAGCAAAGTAGGTTTAGTAACATTAACCAGTTTATTTTTATTAATCTCCATAGAGGTCAGAAAAGAACATCTTAGCATTTTTAAATACTTGTGTCATAAGGAACTGCAGCAGAAATAACTGAAAATATATTGATGCCCACTATAATTAGCTGATATATAATTCCACATGTAAAATTTAGTAATACAAATACGTAAATGTTTCTAACCATAGTTTTCCACCCATGGGACCAAATCTAGCTGTTTTCCACTTTTTTCCTAACTGGAAATTTCATAGGTGAGTCAGAGCTAGAACTCAAAAGACAGCGAGGAGGGAAATGAGTCAGCAAGTCTTTGAAAAAAGTTATTGAAAGAAAAGTACCTAATTTTCTTATCCACATTAATAGAAAACAATTCTGTCTCCATAATGTCACCTAATACTGTACATGTAAAGCTCATAGCTTAAGTCAAAAGCCTTTCACTAATTCCAGAAGCATTTCTTCTGGGTTCAGACCCACTTTATTCCTCACATCCTGTCTGTGGTTGGGGCGTGCATGGAGGGTGCTCAGCACTGATCACACATCAGAACAGCGTGCTTTTATCTAGAATGTGCCTTTTCCATCTGGAGGACTCCATCCCACAGCTCCTGAGGACTGCATGGCTTACATTTCATTATTTATGATTTGTGTTCCTATTAAGGCAACATTCAAAAAGCAGGATAAATGAAAATGCTTTTGAGCTTCCATTTGCAGTATGAGTACCAACAGCAGCTTGTAGTGTCAATTGTAGTGAGCCCTGGTGATGGTTCACACGTGGCAGAAAAAGCAGGAACAAGATGCTGCTTAGCATCTACCAAAATGTGAACATAATTCTTTCTCTTCTTGCTTTCTTCTCTACACTCCAGTAAGGTTATAGCCTACAGATATTCAATAGGTAACATATTCAATAGTTCTGTAGACCCAGGTACACCCAGACAGTATTTTTCATGATAAAGTATAACTGTATTATCCCCCACTAGTCAGTAATGCATTAAAAACTGCTTTTTATAAATTTTAATGGCAACGTAGTTTAGTAGGAAAAAGCCCTTATGATTGAAGATCTATAGCCTACTCCAAGCCACCAAACATTTATGATTGCAATCCTGTCATTTTTCAGGTTCCCTTGCTAGAATACGGGTATGGAACCCTATTACAAGTGCTACAGGATTTTGATTGAGAGAATGCTGGATACATGTTTACAGTAGACGGTCAAGGGCAGCAGGCGCTTTCCAGTCTATCACTGCAACATTCCTCCCCATAAGGCCACAGGGAGTAAGGCAATGACATCTGTGAGATAACAAGTTCACTGGAGACGGTATTTGGGATTGATTCAGGTCTCAAAGTGTTACTGCCTGCAAACATAGGTTCTTTACCTGCCACACAAGAGGGGCCAAATAAAAACTGGAATGCCAGTTTTATGGCAAGGAAAGGAGTTTTATTTTGGATGATAGCCGGGAGACGAGAGTAAGCCCTCAAATTTGTCTCATTTCATCTCGTCTCCCCAAAAGAGGGGAGGCAAGGGGTTTTAAAGGTTTGTGAGGAATGTGGCTGCTTGTAGAGAGGCAGGGGAGTCAGTGGCCTTGCTGGTCGGAACTTTCCCACCAGCCTGCATTCGGCCTTGGGAGGAGGAGGAGATGATAAGGAATCCAGGTGGCTGTCCTTGGCTATGTCTGTCTCCATGGCAGACAGTGGACTCTGGAGCCAGGGAGTAAGCAGGGAAAGAGTCGTTTGGTTTTAACCCCATATATGCTGGGTTTAATGTAGGAGAACTGATACGAGGCCAGCATCAAAAGCAGAATTTAGAGGAGTGTGTATTAGAGGAGTCTTAGCCATCCCAGCCTTTTGATAGTCTGTTACCTGCATTTGTTTCAGCAGAAGCAGAGATCCACCTACCACCTTCCCATGCCACTGAGGGTGGCTACACTGGAAACCAGAGGGCATATCTAGTTGGCTTCTTCACTCTGAGAGAAACACACAGAAAGAGTCCACTTTCAATAGTACAAGTTCTTTGTTTGTTTGTTTGGTTTTTCCCTGCTCATTAAGGTGAAGCTCAGCAATTTAAAAAAATATATATGTTAATGAGTTCAAGGTCCAATCCAGTTCCTTCTGTGAGAACATTTTACTACAGAAAGTCTCTAATTAACCTTCATTGAAACTATTTGCTAGATTAACACACTTGTGTCCATTCGCTCCGATGAACTCAACAGACTGACTACTATCCACAGGGTGATAAACTTATAGACATCTTTCTAGTACTCTACCCAGTTACGGGCCCCCAGCTGGCTGTACTTTCACCAAGAATCAACTGCGTTTGTTTGTTCCTACCCTGTTTATACCAGCTGAACTTGTTAATGTAATTAAAGCATTTAATGAACTATTGTGAAAACCACTGAGCTATGAGTTCAAAAAGAACAAAAGGTGTTTTTCTATGAAAATCAAGTTGAATGTTTTGAAAAGTTGTTCTAAATAGGACCATTATCAAAAGTTACTATTGAATTAGGTGTGAATGAGATGGGGGAATCATAAACATCTAGATGGAGTCTAGAAGTAGAGAGCTTCACAAATATTTTTAAACTCTGACTCTTTTTAAAGAAATGGAACCTGAAAACAGAATATGAGAGACACAGCCTCATGGTGTAGCTTAGTCAAGAAAAAAGATACAGATCTCCAAGCAGTGGCGCTCCTCTCAAAGGAAGGCCTCAGACTGTGTTAGTGAGATTGGCAAATGAACGTATATTTAAATGTTTTACGTTAAAATAAAATATTTAAGTTAAGTGCATGTGTTTCATTTTTTTATGATTCCCTCTCTAAGTGAATTTTTCAATTAACCCACCACCCATTGTTCCTAATTGCCTCAGGTGAGATCTGCTTCTATTTTTCTAATCTAATCACATATCTTTCTCCAGTTACTCACTCTGCTTTCCCCAAGGCAAACCCCTCAGAATAGTGTTTATTAAGAAATCTCTCTATAGCATGACTAAAACTCCTGGCAAGTAAAAAGACAATAGGTCTTTTCATTCTAACAGTGAGTACTGATAAGGAATCCTAGCAACTTGCATGAATTAAGATTTCATTCTGGCTTCAATTTACTTCTAACTGTGTTATCATCCCAAGACATTTTGCACTACTTGGGGGAGAGGGTGGCTGAGTTGCTGGCATAGATATAATTTATGGCAATTCAAACTGAGGCAAGAAGTTAACTTTGAAATAATGCATGCACCTCATACTGAGTTTAATCAGGGTTTATTAAAAGATGGGTCACGTATGCCTTTTTGCCCTTCACGTATCCTCATTTAAAAACAAGTGTACCAGGAATCGAGCAAAAGCCCTCATAGTACTCTTAATATTTTCTGAACTGTGACCTTTTTATAAAAATGACTTGTCAGAACGTAAATGGTTAAAGATTCCGCAGCTCACCTTCATCACTCCTCAGGTACATTAGCAGCAAAAAGCACATTTCTCTTCACTTTGAAATTGCAGAAAATGACACTGTTGTGAAGCCTCTGGGACTCCTCACTAAACATGAATATTCAGCACCAAGAACAGAAGCTTGAGCACATCGAATTAAACATAACCTTAAGAAGAGCTTATCATTTGTAAGTCTTTTGCATCTTTTCCCCCGAGACTTCCCTTCCCGATAGTGGAAGATGACTGGGCATCTCTACCCAGTCAGCATGAATTTCACGCACCTGAGTGGGAGGCAAATGGTTGCCTTCTCTGGGGCTCCAGGGTGAGGAGCTTGGGCCCGCCACCTGTAACAGCCATGCAACCACCAAATAGTCAGTATATATGGGATAAGGTTATCAGCGGCAAGCCTCACAATACTATTCAAGTCCTCTAAGTGTCAGTATGTGTCAGGAATTCTCAATTAGCAGTGTTGGTTGCAAGTATCAGAAACCCAACCGAAGCTGGTTTAAGGAACAGCAGAAATGTATCGTTAACCTGGAAATTACAGGCGAGTGGACTGGCGTCAGGCACAGATGGCTGAGGAGTTCAAGCAACGCCATCACATCTCTTGCTCCTTCCCTAATCTCTGCTCTCCCAGATAACCTTCACTGTATTAAGGCAGAAATAACGTATGTGGTCCTCAGAGGCTGCAAACTCAGCAAAAAGAGCACCCCTGAGTGTCTGTCAGCCTCTTGATTGTGCCACCCCTATGGAGGTTATACACCCATGCTTTTGGCAGGGCACTCGGGGCCAAATAATTAAGAACCCTTTCAGGATTTCAGGGTATGGAAAAAAAGCCTTCCCCAAAAGAACAGATGCAGAACAGACAAAAAAATAGATAGAATAAAATAAAATGGCCAACATCTACAAATATCCCTTAAAAGAGCCAATAGGAGTGGTAGGCAGGGAGGATCTGTGTGGGTAATGAAAAGGATGCAAGCTTTGGAGCCAGAGTTCTGTCTTTGCAAACTGTTCCTACCACCTACAAGCAGTGAGTGCATGAGTCACTCGCCTCTCTAAGCCTGTCTTCTCACCTGCAAGGCAAGTCCTAACTTGTAGATTACTTCAAGAATTAGATATCCTCTTTGCAAAGCACCTAGCATGGGGCCTGCCATATACGAAATGTTCAGGAAAGAATAGTTCTTATTATTTGGGTCACACAAAGCAGCCAAGATTAATTCTAAATCTCAACCAGAAAGAGGCAGAGAGTTGAAAAGAGACAACAGAGAGTAAATAAATGACCATATTTGCTTTGAAATATTTCAAATAGAAATTAGCATAAACTTATAAAAGAGCAATTATATTTACATAAGTATCAATGTATTGTTATATGGTGAAGTATTACAGTGACTCATTTACAAACCAAGCATGTGCTCAGAGTGTGTAGTTGCAATAAATAGGTGGCAAACTTTTTCAGTCTCAATATTCACATTGATATTTAATACACAGTGAATAATTAGCACAACTCAAAATGGGCTAAATGTGTTTCTAAAAACAGAACTAGGAGAAAGCGGCATAAAGGCTTGTGGATGATTAGGGAATGGAAGGTTATTTAAGGTTTGAAATCCTATTTCTGGCTCTCACACCAACCTCCTCTGTGACTTTGCCTGTCAGTCCATTAACTTCTCGATGCTCTCCTCATCTGCAAAAGAGGACGTTGCTGGGCCCAAATCACCTCCAAAAGATAATTTGTGCTTGAGAACATAGCACGAAACAGGAAGAAGGTTTATTTCAATCCTTAAATTTCACCTCACCTCCCAGGACAATTTTATTAAATGAGCAATTAATTAATACATACCTAGCTTTCTTATTAGTTGCACAGATATGTTAACTGGGTTTTAATGTGTAAGAACGACTCTATCAAATAGGCATATTTCATGGTTAATAGAGGAATTCAAATCCACAGAATCACAGAGCTATAGAGCCAGAGGTAATCCTAGAATTAAACTAGTCCAGCCCCTTCATTTTACAGATGAGCAGAATCAGAGGCCATCCTTTCTAAGCCTCAACTTCTATTCTACCATTCCACTTACACAAGAGATTTTTAAAGATTTAAAAGTTATTTTCAAGACAGTATTAGTTCTCTCAACCACAGAGAGGAGAAGAATACACATAAGAAAAAAGAAGATGTAAGAGGCAGGACTGAACACAGGTGTCCAGATCGGAGTCTGAAACTGGTTGAAAAGATGTCGTTGAGATCGGAGACTCAGGAAAGCCATTAACCACAGAGATGAGTGGAAAAGCAAAAGAGAGTCGCAGAGAACGTTCGCTTAATAACCTCTGAGTCCCAGAAGGGCAGCATGAAATTATCTACAAAGTAAAGAGTGGGGTAGATGTATGTCAGAGGGAGAACGAAATACTAGAATTCAATGGAAATGCTCAGTTTACTAACCAATGTAAGGTTTCTAAGTTAGCAGTTGATAAGGAAAATGTGAAATAAATTGTCATCACACCACACAACTGTTTTGAGTAACTGCAAGCAAATTGTAAACAAAGACAAAATGATTATTAGTAGGCAATTATGTGACAAATGCCTAGAAAGTTAATAAACCAATTGTGTTAAATGATAGACTGGATTAAGCCGGACTTTTGGAATAATCGAGTAAGGAGCTCAATAGATCCTCTCTTAAAAGCAATGATAAAACTGAACAAAATTGTAAAAAACTAACATGTCAGAATTTTGGAATGAACCAAAGGTACAGTTTCTTTGGAAATGGACCAAAGACATACAACAAATTGAGACATGTTTGTTCAAGAAGTAAATCCTAAATCTTGAGTAATGACAGTGGAATTCCTTGGGTTTTTAGCCTGGAGCTGTTTTCAACCCCCTAGCCAGCACCATCAGCTTCTTAGCTCTACCAAGGCAGGCAAGCTGTGAAAACCAGCAGTTTTATTGCCTGAGAGGGATGTCTTGATCTGGAGGAAAGGTCAGAAAAAGCCCATGCTCCTGGGCACTGTCAGAAACAGTAGCCATCTTGATGTTAAAAGAATGAGGAAACTAAGGTCACAGCTGGCCTGAGGTGATGATGGTGGTTGGGTCTAGTGACAAACTGGCAGTTAGAAATTTAACAGGGAGATCCACAGAATGAGACATACATATTGGACCTCGATAAGCAACTACATATCCCTGGTAGTCTGAGATGCTGCACATAAGCACCAAGTGAGACTAGAGAGCAATTCACACATCCCTGGCTGAACATAAGGCCACGTGCACATGCAGAGGTGAAACAAGAGGACTGAGCAGAAAGGAAAAGTCAGGGAAGACTTGCAAACTAATGGAACTTTGAATGCATTCCCCAAACCACACATATATCCCTTGGCAAACGGTGGAGACATTACCGGCTTGAGATGTTTGAATATGAAGGAAATCAGAATACATCACCCCCAAATATGCCACTTCGGCATAAAGATTATTTTTAGCTGAAAGCAATTGAGAAGCAGATACAAGAAAAGCTCTCTGCCTTTTCCCTATTGCCTAAAAGCAGGACATAAAGTTTCAAAGGCATCCCTCCTCCACTCTCTACTAAGAAGGACAAAAAATCGCTGGAGACAAGACTAGACCCATCAGTCTGGTAGCCTCTATCTACCATTAGTTTCCATCATATTTACCTTCCCATGGTTTGCTGCTCTCAGTAGCCTAAAATCGCTTTCCTTTTTCCTGTCATTTCTCTATAAATTTATTGTTCTCTGTTGAAGATACTAGATAAGCCTGAATTCTAAGCCACCTCTTTGAGTTACTCTTTCCTGCGTTCCACATATATACATCAAGTACATGATGTTAATAAATTTCCGCTTGTTTTTCTCTTGTTAATCTGTTTTTAGAGAACCCCAGCAAAGAACCTAAGATGGATAGAGGGAAAGTTTTTCCTCCTCTACAAACACAACGTCTGAGCAATCATTCCCTGAAGTCCAAGTTACACTGACTCAAAGGTAAGCCCTAGGAAGCCAGATTGTAAAATAAAAACAAGAATTAAGAACAAAACAACCAAAACACTGAACAGAGACATCAGTGGCTACACATCACGGGGGATATAGACTCCGCAGAATTAGTCCAGGCAACTTACAAACAAACAAAACAGCAGCAAAAAAAAACCCAGAAGGGAAAAATCAGAAGCCAGAGTTGCTACAATATGTAAAAAATGTCCAGTTTTCAACAACAACAACAAAATGAGACATGAAAAGAAATAGGAAAGTTTGATTCCTGTGAGGGGAGAGGGGCAATTGTAACTGTTGAGGCTTCCCAGATGTTGGACTTGGCAGAGAAAGACTACAAAACAACTATCATAAATATGTCCCCAGCATAAAAAGAACCACATTTAAAGAATTAAAGGAAATTACGATGACAATGACATATTAAATAGAAATCTCAATAGAAAGAAATTCATAGAACACATGGAAATTCTGGAGTTGCAAAGACAATAACTGACTTAAGTACTAAGGCTTACTCAATATAAAAGGGAAATAATATTCTTTCATTAACTTCTCCATAAAATTTATCCCATGAGGCCAGTATTACCAAAGCCAGACTAAAGACATAACAAGAAAATAAATTACGGACCTATATCCCCCATGAACATAGATGCAAAAATTCCTCAACAAAATATTATCAAACCAAATCCAGTAATGTATAATAATAATAATTATACACCATGACCAAGTGGGATTTATTCCAGAAATGTAAAGTTGGTTTAACATCTGAAGATCAATTAATGTAATATGCTTGTTAGAACAAAGGACAAAAATCCTATGACTATCTCAATAAATGCAGAAAAGGCATCTGACAAGAATTCAACACCTATTTCATGATTTAAACTCTCAACAAAGTAGGAAAAGAAGGGAACCTTCCTCAACCTGATCAGAAGCATTTAAGAAAATCTACAGCTAACAACAAACTAGACTTTGTGTTCCCCCTAAGTTTGGGAACAGGCAAGACTGCCACTGTCTACTCTGCTGTCACCACTTCTATTCAACACTGTCCTGCAGGTTCTAGCCGGTGCAGTAGGCAAATAACAATAATAACAATAATACTGATAATAGATTGGAAAGGAAGAAGTAAAGAAGAAAGAAGTAAAACTATAAAACTTTCTTCATCTGTATACAATAAAATTAAAAATCCTAAAGAATCCTAAAAACACTACTAGAACAAATAAACAAGGTCAGCAAGCTCACAGAATACAAGATTGATATGTAAACATTTATTGCGGCTTATACATTAATAATGAGCAATAAGAAAAGGAAACTAAGAAAGAAATTCTACTCACAATAGCATCAAAGAAGATAAAATACTCAGGAATAAATTTAACAAAAGAAGTGTAAGACCACTATAGTGAAAACTACAAAACAATGCTGGGAAAATTAAAGATTGAAATAAATGGAGAGACATTCTACTTTAATGGATTGAAAGATTCAATTGTGTTAAGATGGTAATTTCTCCCAAATTGATCTTTAGATTTAAAGCAATCCCTATCAACATTTCAGCAGGGGTTTTTTGCAGAAATTGACAAGTTGACCCCAAAAATTTAGGGAAAAGCAATGGACCCAGAAGAGCCAAAACAATCTGGAAAAGGAATGTAAGTTGGAGGACTAACTCACTCTAATTTCAAAACATACAATAAAACTATAGCAATCAAGACTGTGTGGTACTGACGGAAGGACAGACACATAGATCAAAGGGATAGAATTGAGAGTCAAGAAACAAACTTTTACATTTATGGCAAATTGATTTTCAATAATGGTGTCAAGAATTAGGAAAGGATAATGCCGGCACAACTGGATATCAATAAGCAAAATGATGAATTTAGAACCTTTATCATACCAAACACAAAAATTAACTCAGGGGGCCAGCTCCGTGGCCGAGTGGTTAAGTTTGCACACTCTGCTGCAGCAGCCCAGGGTTCGGATCCTGGGCACGGACATGGCACCGCTCGTTAGGCCACACTGAGGCGGCGTCCTACATCCCACAACTGGAAGGACGTGCAATTAAGCTATACAGCTGTGTACAGGGGGGATTTGGGGAGATAAAGAAGAAAAAAAAAAAGATTGGCAACAGTTGTTAGCCCAGGTGCCAATCTTTAAAAAAAAAAAAAAATTAACTCAGAATGGATCATAGATCTAAATGTAGCAGCTAAAATTATAAAACTTACATTACAAAGCACAGGAGAAAATCATTGTGACATCAGTTTCAGCAAAATGTTCTCAGATACAACACCAAAAGCATGATCCATAAAAGAAAAAATTAATTAGATTTCATCAAAATGTAAAACTTTTGCACTTCAAAAGACATCATTAAGGGGCCGGCCCCGTGGCTGAGTGGTTAAGTTTGCGCACTCCGCTGCAGATGGCCCAGGGTTTCGTCGGATTGAATCCTGGGCACAGACATGGCACCACTCATTGAGCCATGCTGAGGCGGCATCCCACATGCCACAACTAGAAGGACCCACAACTAAGAATACACAGCTATGTACCTGGGGGCTTTGGGGAGAAAAAGGAAAATAATAAAATCTTTAAAAAAAAAAAAAAGACATCATTAAGAAAATTGTTTTTAAAAAAGCCGCCAACTGAGAAAAAATATTCATATATCTGATTAAGCTTTTGTATCTGGACTATGTTAAAAAAGAGAAAAAAAACTCTTACAACTCAAAAATGCAAACAACCAAACAAAAACTGGGCAAAAGATTTGAATAGATATTTCACTAACAAGACATACAAATGGCTAATAATTACATGAAAATGTGCTCAATATTGCTAATCATTATGGAAATGCAAATTAAAACTGCAAGATACCACTTTATAAGCACTAGAACGACTATACTCCTAAGTAGACAATCACAAGTGTTGACAAATATGTAGAGAAACTGGAACTCTGATGCATTGCTGGTGAGAATGGAGAATGATACAGCCACTTTCGAAACAGTTTGGAAGTTTTCTGAAAAGTTAAACAATAAAATTACCATATGACCCAACAATTTTATTCCTACCTATGAGAAACAAAAACATGTCCACACAAAGACTTATACACAGATGTTCAGAGCAGTATTATTCACAGTAGCCAAAAACCGGAAACAGTCCAAATGCCTAGCACCTGGAGAAGGGATAAAGAAACTGCAGCATATCTCCTCAGTGGAACACTATTCAGTGACAAAAAGGAGCTAACTACTCATACATGCTACAATATGGATGAACCTCAAAAACATTATGCAAAAGATTATGTATTGTAGGAGCCAGCCCAGTGCCGCAGTGGTTAAATTTACACCTTCCTCTTCGGGGGCCTGGGGTTTGCTGGTTCAGATCCCAGGTGGAGACCTACGCACCGATCATCAGGCCATGCTGTGGCAGCCGTCCCACATATAAAGTAGAGGAAGATGGGCACGGATGTTAGCTCAGGCCAATCTTCCTCAGCAAAAAGAGGAGGATTGGCAGCAGATGTTAGCTCAGGGCTCATCTTCCTCAAAAAAAAAAAAAAAGATTACGTATTGTACAAGTCCATTTATATAAAATGTTCAGAAGAGGAAAATTGCAGAAATAGATAAGTGGTTGCCTGATACTGGAGATGGGAGCAGAAATTGACTGCAAACTGGCATGAGGTTCATCGCAGCATTATCCACAATAGCCAAGACTTGGAAGCAACCCAGGTGCCCATCAGGGGACGAACGGATAAAGAAGATGTGGTATA
The DNA here is from genome assembly GCF_041296265.1 of Equus caballus. Lineage (NCBI taxonomy): Eukaryota > Metazoa > Chordata > Mammalia > Perissodactyla > Equidae > Equus > Equus caballus. The sequence goes on along the minus strand of NC_091697.1, from coordinate 32,704,888 downwards.
TATACACAATGGAATACTACTCAGCCATAAGAAATGATGAAATCCGGCCATTTGTGACAACATGGATAGACCTTGAGGGTATTATGTTGAATGAAATAAGTCAGATGAAGAAAGTCAAATACCGTATGATCTCACTCATAAGTAGAAGATAAAAACAATGGCAAACAAACACACAGCAACAGAGACTGGATTGATGGTTACCAGAGGGGAAGGGGGAAAGGAGGAGGGAAAAGGGGGTGATTAGGCACACATGTGTGGTGATGGATTATAATTAGTCTTTGGGTGGTGAACATGATGTAATCCACACAGAATTTGGAATATATTATGGTGTGCATCTTAAAGCTATATAATGCTATAATCCAATGTTACTGCTATAAAAATTAAAATTAAAAAAACAGGCATGAGGGATCTTTTTGAGGTGATAAAAACATTCTAAAACTGAATTCTAGTGATGACTGCACAACTCAATAAATTTATTAAAACCATTAAATTTTACACTTAAAATACGTGAATTTTATGGTATGTAAATTCTACTTAAATGAAACTGAAATGAATGGAGAGACAAAAAAAAAAAATTAAGTGCCTGGAAGAATTCATGCCACTTGCAAATAATATGCATTGAAATTACATACAGGAAGCTAAAACAATTTCTATCATTCCTTGATATTCTTGACAGTAAGAGAAGGTTCAATCAGTCCTCTGTCAATTTTAATTCATGACTTGGAGGCGATTTGGGAGCTGAACCGAATAAATAAGACAAGTGAGGCAAGAAGTTTTAAAGAGTAACTGAAAAACTATGTCACAATGTATGATGTAATAAGAAGATAAAGATCACAGATAGGTCACCGAGTATTAAACTTCATGTCACACCATATAAATAACATGTAAAGCAGATGATAAATGGATGAAACCATGAATGCTGATATCTTCAAGTCCTAATGTTAACACTAAAAAGAATCTTGAGTGAAAGGTTCTAAAATCAGAAAACTTAAATATTCACACTTTGCATCTTTCTCTCTGTTCCAACCAAAAAACTGACAAACTGTGAGGCTTTTGAAATCGTTGTTTTCCCAGGTAAAGTACTACAGGAATGCCTTTCCCACATTTGCAATAATGTCTTACCTCAAGAAGAAAAATATGAATTTTTTTCTTCTTCCTAAGGACTGAAGAAAGCTGAAGAAAGTATGTTTCTCTTATACTCTACATGCATTCAAAGAAAATAAGGATGTTTTTACTGATTGATATTTATTGATACTGGAGTTACAACCACAAAAACTTTAAATATTATTATATTATTATGCTTGGACACTAAAATTTAATTGGCAGTGTTGTAGATGACAGAATATCAACAGGAGCAAATGTTCCCTGAAAAATAAATAGAAGCCAGTGGAAACTGCCTCCTTATTAGCAACTCCTGTTGCTCATGGTTTGTGGGTTGTTATGTAAACTAGAGGAAGGATGAGGAAAATTAGGAGACTGGGAAATATTGTCATAATGGGCAGGAGCTCATCTACAAACTCTTTATAAAACCTTTCTTCTCTGAATTATGCCTAAAACCAGCCTGATCTCCTGTTGTTATCATCAAGTTCAAAATAAATGGGGCTGCCAGCACAGAGTAAACTTTTAAAATAACTCTAAAAATGGAGTAAAACAAACCCTCCTGATTTGCTGTTCTACATCTTAAAGGTACAGAGCTCAAAGCTGCATCATCAATGACATAAGCAGCCAAAAGCTTGGAGGGAGCATCCGTGGGCCTCTCTTATAAAGACTTCATATCTCTCAATAAGAGTGTCTCCTCTTATCACAAGAGGTGCAAACCTCTCTGTTCACTGAGTGCTTTTCTAGACTACATCAAGTCTGTATTTTCAGGAACATTCGGAAATGATTTACTTATTTTTTTCACTATAGCAGATTACAGCCTGGTGTTTTCATTTATTTACTTTGTAGATGTTGATGTGATTATTGCTTTCGAGTGGTTCCTTCTCAAAACATAAAGCTAGCCATCATTAAAAAGACAATAAAGTATTCACATTTGTCTTTATCTTTTTGGCTACTTAGGGAAAAAAAAAGGTTCTAGTGCAAGAGCTTTGAGGTCAATAGACAAATAGAAGTCTAGACTTTGTCACTAACCAGCTATGAACACTGGGCAATTTCCTTAATCTCTCTGAGCCTCTGGAGGATAGTGACGACAATGCTTATCTAGAGGGCTGGAGAGATGGTTTAAAGAAATGGTATATATAAACTATTTATGATAGAGCCTGACTGAGGGGGTACAATCGATAAGACAAATAAGGGGACATTTTCAATATCAAATCTGAGTATTTAATCTTAGGGATGGCCTGGCTCCTGAAATTCAGTTTATGTGTTATGGAAAAATTAAAGCTGTAGAAAACTGCATCACTTTGAGAATTTTCCAGTTCTTAATGTCTCTTCTACCGAAGCACGGGTCAGCAAACTATTGCCCAGAGGACAACCAGTCTACCACCTGAGTCTGTAAATAAAGTCTTATTAGGACGCAGCATATCCAGTCACAGACATTTGTCTGTGGCTGCTTCTGCTCCGCAAAGGCAGAGGCAGGTAGCTGTGACAGAAACTGGATGGCCCGTAAAGGCAAAAATATTTACTATCTGGCCCTTTACAGAGAAAGTTTACCTACAACTCCTAATACTAGAGCACGTTATACAGGCGCATACAGCAAAACCAATATCAGAACCCATATAAATTGTAGGTCATTTCAAGCGTAATCATTCAAACTTAATCAACTAAGAAAAGAAATTATGAGTAGGGAAAAAACCAAATAAGTAAGCTCTGGCTATTAACTACCCAGTCTCTGACAAAAATTTCAGAAGCATATGGCATCGTTATAGTCCAGTGGAGTTTCTCAGAAATCCTACATTCTGACTCAGGGAAGGGGAGTTGAAAGTAAAATAAAGCTTTCTTAACATATTTGCCATCTGAAATTGTCAACACTCTGACAATTTGTAGAACAGCAAGTTTATTCCTAAGTAGACTTGTTAGCTGAGTGCCAGCTAGGTACCAAAAAGTCACAGAAATGTTATCTCATGGGCACTGAGTCATTTTTCATGTGTGTCTGTTTTTAAAGTTTAAACAATTAACTCAAGTCTCTGCTTAAGTGACAGAGACTCATGGAAGATGACAGTCTATCAGCCTCTCTCAACCAGGATGCTGTAAGAGCATTAAGACCTGATGGCCCAAGACATCCATCATATATAATAAATTAACTTGTCTCCTTTGCATCTAGAATGGCTCTAGTGTACTATCCTTGGGAGAATCGAGGAAAGAGCAGCTCAATTATGTTCTATAGGCCTTAATTTTCTCATAGAATCCTAGTAGACAAAAGCTGGGATGTAGAGGGACTATAATTTAGTCACATTTTCTTGACAAGACCTATAAATACCCTGCACTCTGTCCTAAGCTTTGACCATTAAGAAATGTCTATGGGATGTGAATTAGAGACAGATAGACTAGGATGAGAGATTATAAAGAAACCACAGAATCCTCAAAGCTCCGGAGTCAGACACCTACTAATTATGAGACTTTGGGAAACTAAAACGCAATAACGATTGCTAAGTGTTTACAATTTAACAGGAGCTCAATAAATGATCATGCTTATTAATTTCCCCTACTTTTACATCCAGCTCTCAAAATCTTCTAGCAGAAAGAACCACCTTGCTTTAAATGCACCATGCCGTAATGGCCAACCAGAGTCCCAGAGAGCAGAACGTCTAGAAGATGGAAATTGGCTTGAAAATGGAGAAAGTGCTTAGGAATATCTTTTAGATGTTCAGTAAGTTACAGAGTCAATTCAAAGATTTAAATGACTAAAAAGTCACTCTTCTTACCATCCTCTACTAGAAAAATAATGCAATTTGATAATGCCTGCATTTTTTAAAATTATGACTCAAATATTAATAGAAGGATCAGAGCACATAGGCTTGTTGATAAAGTTAAAAGAATTTTCATCCTTCAAGAAAATTTCACTGGTAATTAAGGAAATGCAAATAAAATAACGAGATAACATTTTTCACACATCAGTTGGTAAAAAGTAAAAACAAATAATACATATCCATTGTTGTCAATGATGTGAAATGATTTCTATGTGCTGATTTGGAAAGTGGTTCCAGATATACTGTTAATCGAAAAGGGTGAAAAAAAGCAAATTCCAGAACAATCTTCATAGTGTGATATTATTTATGTAAATATTTTTCATGTAGATAGGATGCATCTGTGTACACATATGCACACACATGATTCCAAATGCAAAGAAAAATATGTGGAAAGCTATATACCAAATAGATTATAGGGGTTCTCTCCGGGAAAAGAAATGGGGTTGGGAGAAGATGGGTAAGGGGAGTTAACAGTTTTTACACTGTACTTACTAATTATTTTTAAATTATTTGAAATTTCCATCAACTATATATTACTTTTGTGACTGAAAGTATTTTGAATCATTACTAATAGATTTGATATCTTTCGTTTTAATTTAATCCAGATACAGACCTAGAAGCTTGATCTAATAATCAAGACTTCTATCAAAATAAATTAGGTAGAAAAATCAGTGCTAACTTTCAAAAGGAAAGGAAAGAACAATAAATATGTTAAGAAAATATAAGGAGCAAGAAATGAATAGCCTCAATTTAAATTCAACAAACAATCATTTAGTACTAGCAATGTGTCAATCACTGTGAGTTGCTTGGCACTCAGAGATTGTTAAAACAGATAAAGGCCCTGGTCTCAAGGAGTTCTCAGTTTACTTTGGCACAGAGGCAGATTCTTTCAATATCCTGAGATAAACACAGTGATTGAAGCATTGAGAGGCTATAAGAACAGTAACGAGGAGTCCCAGAAAGGAAGTCTAGATAATGTTTGTTGCTAGACTCCAAGCAATTAATCTCTAGGAACTCACACCCTTATCCATCTGATTGCAAATAAGCCCAATTTTAAAAAACAAGAACAACACACTGAATAGGCCACAGCGGCCTTAATCTTTTCAGTACATTATTTAACCTAAGGAGTAGAAAAGAAAATATGCATGTCAACACCATGCTACATTTTAGCTTACTACGAACAAATTCAAAGATTCAGGGTTATATCAATTATTTATTTCTTGCCGTGTTCCTACCAATAATAGCCATGGGTAATTATTAAGTCATTTATAGTTTACAAAGTACCTACATGGACATCATTTCATTTCATCCTTACAATTTCAGTGTTGGGGGGAGGAATTTTGCCATTGTACAGATTAGAGAATGGAGGTTTACAGAAGTTATAATACTGGCCATAGCCAGATGACATTTTGCAAAAAAATGGGGTATTTTTCTTTATCCAGAGGAAGATTCTGGATTTGCAAATACAATAATTAGAGAAAATATAACAAAGCGCTCCTGTTTTCTCCATAATTAACAGCAGGCCCTTTTTATACCATGCTGATATGATTACAGTAATTATCATGGTAACAAGAATAGAACATACTGTAATAAAAGAGGAAAATATCAGTCTGAACTTTCCTCAGAACTTCTAGAAATGCTGAAAACGGCACCATATTCTTTTCAGATCTAGGTTCCCTCCATGCAGTTGTTGCTTCCATCCCAAGCACTTTTAGTCATTTAATTTTCCATTTCCATGACTTAGGTCACTAAGATACTACATCAACCATGAGGCTTTCAGGAACTTCAGAGCAAAATAGTTTATTTTAAAAAGAAAAGGTATTGGAATCAAATCATGTAAATTCCAAATATTTCTGCTTCAGGTAAGTCTTGATCCAGGGGCTCAAATAATGACTTAAGGACCCAGACTCTTTCCTTCTACTGGTTCTGTTCTCCTCAATGTTAGCTTCAGTCTCGGGGGAAAAATAATCACCAGCAGTTCCAGACCACAGGCTTCCAGGTTCAAATCAAGCAGGAAAAGTGCACACACCTTTTCCTTAGGGGCTCAATTAAGTTTTGCTTTCCCTCATTGGCTCTCATTGAATGACATACTTATTCCTGAACTTTGACCAGAGAAAAGTGATACTTTGAATGATTAGATGTAAATCTCAAATTAATCCCTTAAGCTGGGGGTGAGTCAATGTCATGCAAAGCAAACAGAATGAGAAGGAATAAAGTGTATTCCCACAGGAAAATCAGTATACAGTTGCCAAAAGAAAGCTTAAAAGATTCTGAAAGTCAGAAACAATAGTCATTCATGACAGTTCCATACAGGTCTTATATTAAACCCCAAGCTCAATTTTATATCACCTGAAGGCTGAGAGTTGGTTTTATGCCATAAAGCTACATAAAGGTAAGGAAAGCTGCTATAGATCAGGTTCCCTGGGAAGCAGACTGAAAGGGAGATTGCATGCATGAAGTTCTTTGGGACATGCATTCATCAACACCTGTAAGTGAGTGAAGGAAGCAGTATTGAGAAGTGGAAAAAGTTGAATTCTGAAAAAGTTGATCTCAGCCAATCCCACAGGGAACTCTGAAGCTGGTATGGTCTTCAGAGTTGTCCTGAATTGAGGCAGAGGGACCAGATCTTTGTACTCCCACATTGTCCAGTAATTGGATGTAGGCTGCTCCTGAGGAGGGCACATAACCTTGGGTGAGACAATGGCTTTCCACTGAGGGCAGTTCCTTGGAGAGCCTCAGCTGTGCCCTCTCAGCAAATAACACTACCAAAAGCTAGGGGAACAAGTGCCTTGACACTGATGATGGTGATCTAAGCGGCACACCAAAACATTTACGGGTTTCCCCCTTGGGCTACCCAGATTCATTGGTAGTAAATAAGTTCACCTCATTTGAAAACACTTCCTCCAGGATTCTGGACGGTGTCTTTTCCTGGAGAAATTTGCAAGTGGAAAGTTAATGGGATGAGCTATAGCCCCTTCACCACTGCAACTGTTCTCAAAGCCTTAACTGATATCCATCTTCTCCTTCCTCTGCTACCAATTCTAGATGCCCCTCCCCCTCAGCTAGCACTTCTGCCATTCTAAGCCCCAGGCTTTAAGGCTCTGTTGATTATGACTTTCTCAGACTGTGGTTGCTGTATTTGTCCATTTATGGTCAAAATCGGACAGGGGTACCAAGAGACACCCAGTGGATTATCTGGGTCTGTTCATTGTATAACAGCAATCTTACCTTCTCCTGATGATGAGCATCAATAATACTTGCCAGGATGGTGCCTCCTTTACCTGCCTTCTAGCTTCTTGGCACAAGGATACCAAAGTGACTGGACCCTTATCCATACCTTAGAATTTAATAGGACTCTTGCTGTGTCCCCTGGTGGAAGGATTCTCCCTCTGAGAACCATGATCTCTAGATTCACAGAGCCCAGAGTTGTGGGAATAAGAAAAACAAATTCCAGGGTCATTGGGAGTAATAGGAAGCTGGTCAACTCCTACTACCACTGCTTGGTTCCCAGAGCTACATCGTCTACTTACTGGAGACACAGCATCATATAATGGTTATTGATTAAGAGTGTATACAGTGTTCTGTTCTGTTAAAGGTGTCCCTTTAAAAGCTGTTCATTCATCATTTCATTTTCTGGCAGACTAGCATGTTTTGGGTGTTGCTGTATAGGATAGAACAGTGAATAACATGGCCATATGCGCACAGTTGCACCTCCTTTGCTGTAAAGTATGTCCCTTGATCTGGTGTAATTTATGTGGAACCCTATATCCATAGATCAAACACTACTAAACTCTTGGATAATGGAGCCCGCTGAAGCCTGGTGGGCAGGAAAATCAAAATCATACCCAAACTATATTCTGATCCCAGTCAATATTAATCTCTTCTCATTCCAAAGTGGAAGGGGTCCAATATAATCAATTTATTGTAAAGATTACCAAGTAGCTAGTTGTTCTCCTCAAGGAATGGTGCCATATCAAGGGCTCAGCAGCATCTCTGTTGCTGGCAGTTTAGACACTAAACAGCAGCAGAGTTGGATTAACCTAGGTGAGTTAAAGCCCAAGCTTGGGCTTAGGAATAGCCCCCATCCTTGCCACTATGGCTACTCCCAGAACTGGGATGGCTGATAACCAAGACTGGTCAAATCACTGTTGTCTACTTAGTTGTTTAGAGCCACTTCTCTACACCTGTTTTCTGGTGGATATTAATATATAATACAAAATCTTTCAGACAAGAAAGAAGTTAGAGAATGAGTTTACACTCTCACCTGAAACAACTGAAAAAAAACAGATAAAATATATGAAACCACAGTTTCAATACAGTAGACATCAGGCAACAAAGGACATTGATACCTTGGGCTAAGGAGATGCAGTTTAGAGTCCATCTTTAACATATGTAAAAAAAGAAGCTGTCAACCTGTTACAGGCTCTTACAGCCCTGATATCAGTTCCCTACATTGAACCCAGTATATATGGGGTTAAAACTAAAACCCACCACCCGCTTTCCTGCTTCTCTGGCTCCACTCATATGTAAATACCTGTTTCCTTAACCTTTGACTCCTTGAGCTCTACAACTAAATAGAAGTTACAAATTGTTAAAAGCCCAGGTGGCCTGGAGTTGGAGGCACTCTAAAGTTTAGCTAATCATCTGTCCTTGAAGTTTGCCAGGAAAGCTGCTGTCTCAAGAATATCAAAGAGCAGAGGCTTCCCAAACCTCAACTCCTGGACTCCTGACTCCCAGCACTCAGGAGGCCTATCTCACCATCCACCACTCCCCCACTCCCCCCACCTGCCCTTACTACAAGCAGCCTCTAAAGGCCAAACGCAGGCTAATGGGAAAACGCCAGCCTGCACAGCTACGTGCGCTCCCTCCTCTACCCAAAACCCCAAATAAAAACCCCTACCCGTTCCTTATTGGGGAGCTAGTAATTTTGAGGCATGAGCCCTTGCTTTGCTCCCTGTGCCTGGCATAGTAAAAACTTTCCTTTTCCACTCAAGACTCTGTTCTCGTTATTTGGATTGGCGTCAGGTTCAGGGACCAAACTTTTGGTTACAAACTCAAAATTATATACCCAGTGACAATATCTTTCAAAACTCAAGATGAAATAAAGGCATTTTCAGACATACAAAAGCTGAAAGAATTCATCAACAGCAGATCTGCACTACAAGAAGTGGTAAAGGAAGTCCTTGAGGCAGCAGAAAAATGACAACAGATGAAAACATGGATCCACACAAAGGAATTATGACCAGCAGAAATGGTAACTATGTGGGTAAATATATGTGATTTTGTCCTTGTCATCTAAATATCATTAAAATAATTGACTGCACAAAAAGAATACCAATGTATTGTGGGATTCGTAACATAAGTATAAGTAAAAAGTATGAAACAATAGTATAAAGTTGGAAGGAGAAAAACTGAAGGATACTATCATAAGGTTCTCACATGATTTACACTATAGATGAAGTGGTATAATACCACTTGAATGTAGACTATGATAAGTTAAACAAGTGTAATTCAAATTCTTAATCAACCACTAAAAGAACAAAAAATTAAAGATAATAAACTAACAAAAGAGGTAAAATGGAATCATAAAAACTACAGTTAATTCAAGTGAAGCCCTAAAAAGAGGAGAAGCAAACAAAGAACAGATGGGGCATGTAGGCAATGAATAACAAGAGGACAGACTTACCCTAATCATAAACAATCACATTAAATGTAAATGATCTAAAATGCTAAGAAGGCAGAGATTTGAGGGGGGAAAAAAAGCAAGACCCAACTATATGCTGCTTACAAGAAATGAACTTTAAATACATAAACACAAATACATTAAAATTAAATAGATGGAAAAAGATATACTTTGCTAACACTAATCAAAAGGAATCCATGTTAAGTATATTAATTTTTGCACATCTAGCTTTTAATATGATGGAGTGCTCACTTTCACAGGCCCAGAGGATTCAGGAAGATCATAAGTTTCAAGTTTCTCAGGTATCTTACCTTAAATGTCCTCATCCCATGACTCAGCATTCCACCCCTTCCCAACTAGGATCTTTACCTTACAGAGCAGAATTGCTGGCCTTGAGAATTCAAATTGCTTTGCTCTTAGGGATCCCAATTCTGATCCTAATATCAGTGTTTTCTTTTCTCTGGCTTTGAGAGATGAATTTCTTTATATCTGACTAACGAGGTTCTTTTACTTTCATATTTAAGTCAGTGATCAGTCACCTGCAGCCTTTCATCATCTGTCTTCAATGCATCCATGGTACTCAGCAAGAGATAACCAATTCCATAGACCTTATGACTACTCCTTTCCCTAAGCCTTTCAAATATCTGAAATATTGAATCTTCTACTGTATTTCCTTCCACCAGCATCTGATCTTGGTTCAACACCAATAGATGTTTGAATAATTGCACTGATACATAATACCATGGGATGTCTATACTCCACCTACCATCAATGATAGAATCCTTATTGCCAGCCAACCAGCAGGTAATCAGCACCAAAATCTCATTTTAGAGTCTGCTTCTTATTTAGAGTCTGCTGGTTCCAACTGCCTCAAGTCAGGCTCCCTAGGAAACAAACTCTGAGATTGGGATTTGCATTCAAGCAGTTTATGAGAAGATTCTTTCAAGATAAAATCCTATATGAGTAAAAAGAGGGATATAGGACTGAACAGCAGAACTTGAACTTGATGTAGTCACAACGGAGGCCTCAGATGATCTCAAGGGGAGCTCTGAAGCTGGGATGTCCCCAAAACAAGCAAGAGGACAAAGCCCTTATGCCCCACATGTTTGCAGGTGAGCTTTTTCTATGGAAGGGTATAATCTCGGGCAAGAACCTTCTCCTTTGCTGAAAGTAATGCCTTGGTAGGCACTCAGCTGTGAGCTGTCAATAAGGTAGACTATAACAAATTAAACATGTGTACTATAAACCTTAACTTCTAAAATAACAGCTGAGTGAATGGGTGCCTTGAATACTAAAGGTAGAGGATGCTGGGGAGAGAGGGGAGGGCAGGTAGGGAATTTAGGTGCCACACCATAGATCTACCACAAAAGGAGCAAAAAGGAAAACAAAAAACAGTTAATTTCACTTCTATTCTTAGAGTTCCATGAGCTACATAATTTTAAAAAATACCACTACTGCCTCACTTTCTTGGGGGAGGGGGAGATGATGAGATAATGAGAGAGCTTTGGTCTCTCTTCCTCTTCTTAAATGGACACTAATCCCATGATGGAGACCCCACCCTCATGACCTCATCTAAAACTAGTTACCTGCCAAAGGCCCTGACTCCAAATACCATCACATTGGGAGACAGAGCTTCAATACATGAATACATGAATTGGGCGGTGTGAGGGTGGGTGGGGGGGACATAAACATTCAGCCTATAACACTAACACACTCAGAGATTCAAGATTATGTTCTTTTTTGGTCAATATTTCAAGGCTGTTTTCACTATATTAAATAAATGTCTACATTGGCTGTCTCATTACACAAGAATTAAAATTGATCAGGAAAGTATATTTTAACAACTATTTTTAAATACAGTTTTAATGATAATTAATTGGTTAGATAAACACTTTTTGTGCTACAGTCTTGAATTTCATTTCATATGTTAAGTGGATATTTTATCAGCTAATCTAAACATTTCACATTTTACAGGAAGCTCAAATATTGAGAACCTATGGTTAACTGAATGGTCTAGTTAGCTAAATATTAAGGCAGAAGACCCTTTAATTCAACAATTTCTGAATACACACATACTATATCTTTATCTATCTATCTATAGCTGCAGAGTTAAATATTTATATTTAAGATAATCTTTCTTAGTGCCTCAGGGTCTTATAAGACTTTCAGAAGATTTTGATCAGCAATAATAATATTATACTATAAATGGAGGTGGTAAATGTTAGTCTGTCTTGTGCAAATCAGAGAGTAGATCTGCGTATTTTTCATCTTCTAAAAAGGAGATAGAGGGGCCAGCCTAGTGGTGTAGTGGTTGGATTTGCATGCTGTGCTTTGGCAGCTTGGTGTTTGTGGGTTCAAGTCCCAGGGATGTACCTATACACCGCTCACTAAGCCATGCTGTGGAGGAGTCTCAGGTACAAAACAGAGGAAGACTGGTGACAGATGTTAGCTCAGGGCCTCTCTTCCTCACCAAAAAAAAAGAGAGAGATGGATTTATACCAGGGACACAGGGAGATGGTTCAACATCTGCAAATCAATCAATGTGATATACCACATTAACAAAATGAGGAATAAAAATCACATGATCATCTCAATAGAAGCAGAGAAAGCATTAGACAAGATCCAACATCCATTTATGATAAAAGCTCTCAATAAAATGGGTATAGAAAGAAAGTGGCTCAACATAATCAAGGCCATATCTGACAAATCCACAGCCAACATCATACTTAATGGTGAAAAATTGAAAGCCATCCCATTGAGAACAGAAACAAGACAAGGGTGCCCACACTCACCACTCCTATTCAACATAGTACTGGAGGGTTTGGCCAGAGCAATTAGGCAAGAAAAAGAAGTAAAAGGTATCCAAATTGAAAAGGAAGAAGTGAAACTCTCACTGTTTGTGGATGAAGTGATCCTATATATAGAAAATCCTAAAGAATACACCAGAAAACTATTAGAAATAACTAACAACTACATCAAAGTTTCAAGGTACAAAATCAACTTACAAAAATCAGTTGCATTACTATACACTAACAACGAACTAGCAGAAAGAGAAGTCAAGAATACAATCTCATTTATAATCGTAACAAAAAGAACAAAATATCTAGGAATAAATTTAACCAAGGAGATGAAAGACCTATACATTGAAAACTATAAAATATTATTGAAAGAAATCTATAATGACATAAAGAAATAGAAAGATATTCCATGCTCATGGATTGGATGAATAAACATAGTTAAAATGTCCATGTTAAGCAAAGCAATCTGCAGATTCAACGCAATCCCAATCAGAATCCTAGGTACATTCTTCACAGAAATAGAATAAAGAATCCTAAAATTTATATAGAACAATAAAAGACCTCAAATAGCCAAAGCAATCCTGAGAAAAAAGAACAAAGCTGGAGGCATCACAATGCCTGACTTCAAAATATGCTACAAAGTTATAATAATCAAAACAGCATGGTACTGCCACAAAAACAGACACACAGATCAAGGCAACAGAACTGAAAGACCAGAAATAAAACCACATATCTATGGACAGCTGATCTTCAACAAAGAGCCAAGAACATACAACGGAGAAGCGAAAGTCTCTTCAATAAATGGTGCTGGGAAAACTGGACAGCCACAAGCAAAAGAGTAATAGTAAACCATTATCTTACACTAGGCACAAAAATTAACTCAAAATGGATTAAAGACTTGAAAGTAAGACCTGAAACCATAAAACTCCTAGAAGAAAATATAGGCAGTACACTCTTTGACATCAATCTTAGCAGCATCTTTTTGAAAATAGTCTACTCGGGAAAGGAAAATACAAGAAAAAGTAAACAAATGGGATTGCATCAGACTAAAAAGCCTCTACAAGGCAAAAGAAACCATGGACAAAATGAAAAGACAACCTACCAACTGGGAGAATATATTTGCAAATCATATATCTGACAAGGGGTTAATTTCCAAAATATACAAATATCTCATACAACTCAACAACAGGAAAACAAACAACCTAAGCAAAAAACACACAGAGGAAATGAATAGCCATTCTTCCAGAGAAGATATACAGATGGCCAACAGATACATGAGAAGATGTTCAACATCACTAATTATTAGGGAAATGCAAATCAAAACTACCATGAGATATCACCTTACACCTGTCATAATGGCTATAATCAAGAAGATAAGAGATAACGTGTGTTGGAAAGGATGTGGAGGAAAGGGAACCCTCATACACTGCCGGCAGGAATGCAAACTGGTGCAGCAACTATGGAAAACAGTATGGAGATTTCTAAAAAAATTAAAATAGAAATACCATACAATCCAGCTATCCCACTACTGGGTATTTATCCAAAGAACTTGAAATCGACAATTCAAAGAGATTTATGCACTCCTGTGTTCGACGCAGCATTATTCACAATCACCAAGATGTGGAAGCACCTAAGGGCCCATCCAATGATGATTGGATAAAGAAGGTGTGGTATATATATACAATGGAATACTACTCAGCTATAAAAAAATACAAAATGGTCCCATTCACAACATGGATGGACCTTGAGGGAATTATGTTAAGTGAAATAAACCAGACAGAGAAAGACAAACACCGAATGACTTAATTCATACTTGGAAGATAAACAAACACATGGAAAATGAGAACAGTTTAGTGGTTACCAGAGGGGAAGGGGGTTGAGGGATGGACAAAAACAATAAAGGGGCATATATACATATGGTGATGGATAAAAATTTAGACTATTGGTGGTGAGCACAACGCAGTCTATATAGAAACTGATAAATAATAATGTACACTTGAAATTACACAATGTTATAAACAATTATGACCTCAATAAGACAATTGAAAAGAAAAGACAAGAAAAAGTGCCCAGGAAATTAAAAAAAGAGATGGAAAAATTGAGTCCTCCATTAAATGGATGTAATACATATTGATAAAGAACATGTACAAGTCCAGCCAATCAGGTGCTTCAGGTCACGAAGAGAAACATCTCTCTGTTACCTGGAATAACAAATCTTATTACACATATTCATAATATGATAAAGAAGGTGAAATTACTTGTTATAGTATAGTCATGCTGGCTTTGGTCCTCCCGGCTACAGGATATTCAGTATGCTTTAGTAATAATTGCAAATAGCTGTCTGGTCTGGAAAGACGTGACAAACTTGAACTAAAAGACCTAAATTATCTTCCTTTGCCCAGCATTTGTACTTCGCAATAGTGAGGATTTGATTGATGTCTTTCAATATGAAAAGTTTGTATCAAACCCCCTACCTACCTACTCACTTCTAATCCAGAGCTACCTGCAAAGTAACAGATTCCCTTCATAATCATCGCATTTACAGTTCCTAGTCCCTGGCCCATTCATCTGTGTTAACGTAATAACTGGCTCCATCTTCCTAATAGAGCATCTGCAAGGATGGCTGGGACTGAGGTAGAAAAGAAAAAGTTGGGGTGACTTTCTGTGAAGCAGGAATAAGAATATATGGAGTCTAACCAGCCAGGTTTGGATGTAATGGAAGTTAATTCACAGGAACCTACTGGATTGAGTTTCCAATGTATGAAACCCTTACAACAACACCTCCTTCAAAGGCCTCTTCCCCTAACTTCACCAAACAAAACAAATCTGAAGTCTTTCTCTTTACTAGACCATGAGTCCATCATTTATGCAGCACCCAGACTTCTCCCTACATGACTGACAACTCTTCCACCCCAATTTCATTTGATTATCTTATTCCCAGGAATGCATATGATTCTAATTACTATTAATCCTTTTGGGGGCATATATCCACTAATCTTCAGTAATACTTCACTTAGAAAATTCTTTTGATATTTCATATATCGTAGAGCTTATTCTGAAAAGCACTGGCTACTTGTATATATGATTCTTGAGCTGGGTACTTAAACAGTGGTCTTTGGACACATTGGACAAAATAGAGAAATTATCAGTCCATACTCATGTCTGTACCCACTTTTCTCCTCTCTGGAATAAGAGTGGGTTTGTAAGTTTTTCATTGAAACTGACAGATGAAGGATGCACCTTTATTATGAATAAAGAATCCCCTCCCTCTCCCTCCAAAAGACATTGGTTAACAGCTGTAGTTGGTTCCTATTTTTATTAGTGTGATTCGACTTTAAATCCATAAAATAAAAAATAACCTTACCCAAAGCAAGATGAAGTAAAATAAGCAATTAAAGCATGGTCTTGGCTTTTCACGACTCAACTTCAAATTTTTCACACTTTCTGTAAATTTGCTGTGCTAAGAACCTTTTTTCCTGTTTAACATTCAGGACGAAGCAATGCACACGTCTATAGACCTATTTGTCAAGAAATAAAAGTAATGAATGAAAGTCACATTTGAATAACAAGAGTGGACCAGACATAAGAGAATAGAACAAGCCTAGGCAGCTTCAATTCTCCATCTTCAAATTACTGACTGTTGTTACGAATAATAGAACATCAAAAGGAGAAATTCAAAACTCAAATTAGTTCCTGTCCTCCCAGGAGAGACTGCCTGCCTGATTCTGATCTGTCTTTCATGCGTATTTCTCATTCAAACTTACAGTTTCAAGGGCTAGAGTGTCATTCCAATATGCAAAGGAGCGTTGACACTAATGAGAGTTATATTTAGAAATCCTTCTACTGTGAGATAGGCTATAATATTAAACTTGTGAATTTTAAGGTCATGACAAGGACATATTGACAAGTTAAAGTTTCTAAACTATGTAAATTAGCTACTTGGAAAATCATAGGCTCTACAAATCTTATGATCAAATTAAAAGGACAAGTTTATTCATTCTTTCCACAATCAAAGATCTGTCAGAATAGGGCTATGTTACATTCTGCTAACAAACAATCCCAAAATGCTACTAACTTGTTAAAACAAAGGTCTATTTCTCCTTCATACCACATAGCTGCCGTTCAGGTCTTTTCACTCCTGGTGACAGCTGACGGAGCAGCAATCAGCCAAAACATTGCTGGTCACTCTGACAACAGAGAAAAAG
Organism: Equus caballus; assembly: GCF_041296265.1. Lineage (NCBI taxonomy): Eukaryota > Metazoa > Chordata > Mammalia > Perissodactyla > Equidae > Equus > Equus caballus. Next base: position 32,688,294 of record NC_091697.1, on the reverse strand, counting down.
TAGCTCTAGAGTGTGTTGCACCAGAGATTAACTGTTTCTGCCTAGAAGTGACTCCCTCACTTCTCACTCATTGGCTGAAACAAGCCATATAACCCCACTCAGCTACAACAAGCAAGGAAATGCAATCTCCCCTGGGACCTGAAGGAAAAGAAGATGACTACCAGAGCAGTGATCACAACATCAACAGTCCCTGCCCTTAGAAACTTCTTAGTGAAAGGAGTCATACAAATACAACATATACAATAAATAAAAGAGGTAATTTCCCATGTAGTAAGTGAGATGGAGGAATTAACAAATGACATCATAGAGAGTAATGTGAGGGAAGACTGATGAATAAAAAGGTCTGTTTTATTGATAAGGTGGTTAATTATAAGAAGATAAGGTAGACCATAGGTACATCCTGCTATCTTCGCTCTGCCCTTCCAGGTACACTCTCCTTCCTCTTCCACTCTGCTCTGTGCCTTGAGAAGTTGACATGGGAAGGGTAGCAAAATATGCTGCCTCAAAATCTGACTGTAGGAGTTCAGGACACGCCACCCCAAAATATGCCACTTTGGTATATTATTTTGAGCTGTAGGTACTTCAAAAACAGCAAATATAGGGAAAGGTTTTCTCTGAACTCCCCTTAACTGCCTAGAGACAGATCCTCCGAAAGGAGCTCAATTGTCAGAAATCCCTTCCCTGGAGTTTCATCAACTAGAGGAGATTGACTCTTACCACAGGAGAAGAGACTAGACGTGGATACCACACCCAGACAAACTGTCACAAACAATCGTACCTCCCATCTCTTCTTCTAAGGGCCCAGCCATCTTTCCTAAAAATCATTTACTCTCCCCTCAGAGGCCTATCACCTGCCCTCCCCTTTCTCTATTAAGATGGTATTTAAGTCTGAATTCCAAGCCGCCTCAGGGAGCTCCCCATTTTTCCCTGGGTGTCTCCCCTGTATACGTGAGGTATATACATTAACAAACTTCAGTTTGTTTTTCCCTTGTAAATCTGTCTTTTACTACAAGGGTCTCAGCTAAAAAATCAGAAGAGTAGAGGAAAAATTATTTTTCCTTCCCTACACATGTATGGACTCCATCAATGGACTTCCTTTCCCTCCAGCTTCCAGTTACTTCCATTACCGGGAAGCATAGGGTGAAATCAGAGGGAAGCAGAAGAGTGAAGTCCTGCATCCTTCTGGGAGAGGATTGCTGCTGGCTGGCTGCATTCCCCAACGATGCTTAGAGCTCCTGTCAGGTAGCCCTCACCAGATGCATTCTCTCTCTCCAGAGCAGTGGCCAAATCTTCCCGTTTCTTCAGGCCTAAGAGGGGTAACTCCCCAATGTTTCTAGCCTCGGGGCACTCACTATCCGCTGCGGTTTCCCTAAATGCTAAGGACTGAATTGAGTCTCTCTAAAAGTCAACTGTGAGGACATAGTGAGAAGGCAGTCCTCTGCAAGCTGAGAAGAGAGCCCTCACCACAACCTGACTATGCTGGCACCCTGCCCTCAGACTTCCAGCCTCCAGAACTGGGAGAAAATAAATTTCTGCTGTTTAAGCCACTCAGTCTATGGTGTTTTGTTACAGCAGCCTGGGCAGACTAAGACACTCACCTCTACTCTTATAATAATCCCTTATTAAACTCTTCTCTAATTACTCAATAGAAGTATGCCATCTCTTTCCTGCTGAGGTCCTTACTAATGCAAAATATGTATTTTTAATTCACATTAGTTTGCACCTATAATTTCTCTCCAACTTATAATTTCCTGCATGCATGACAGTTTAATTACAACTTAGAAAATTAGAACAAACTTTTGTTTAAAAAGGCAAAATTTTTAGGTAAATCTACCATTTATGTTTTATTGTGAAGAAGAAGACACAGTGTAGCATAATCATTTAGAGAATGGGCCTGGAGGTTGAGGCAGACCTGGGGTTTAATCCCATCTCTGCACACGGCAGCAGAGTCGCCAGGCCAAGTCGCTTCGCTAATGTTCATGTTCCTCACCTGTCAAATAAGAAACACCATTTGCTTTATAACCAGTGAAGTCACTACAGGATTGCTGTAACAGCCCAGAGTAAAACGAGAAACCTATTACTGTTACTATTAATTATTACTATTACTCTCTTACCAAAAATCCTTTTGTGATATTGCATTTTGGGAAGCTTCTTAATACTTGAGCATATCCATGGATGCTAGTCCTCACAACCTGCATAGCCTATGGGATTTTTACATTAAAAAGAATGGATTAGCACACATCAACAGGCTCCAAAAGCAACCATGTACTAAGGCCAGGAGGCATCCTGCATTTGCCTACAGAATATTCTCTTTAGAGGGGAAGCTAATCAAAGCCTTATTACCATTAATGAAGTTCTCATATTAAATGCAAGACACTTGAGATAATTTACTTTAATTAATTACTTTTTTATGCTTAGAGGAAGTTGTTTGACAAATTATTTGTTCTGCCTGTACATTCTCTCTTTATCCCTTTTCTTGCCTGCTGCCACATCAGACATAGACGTGACCTATACAGAGACCAGAAAAATACTAACAAGCATTAGCTCCTACCTCAGCAACAACATAAGAGTTATTCACACAACACATCACTTAATTTTTCTTTAATAACACAGAATTTTCTATGGCTCAGTCAATAATCATCTTACAGGGTAGTCAAGCCAGGCTCTGAAGTCTACACATATTATAAGCCTTTGCAATAGGAAAAGGATTTCTCAGCAGGCAGATTAAATCATGAAAAGTCTGAAAACCAACAATTTATGCAACAAGGTTATGCAACAAGGAATCTTTAGCTTTTTAAATCCAATGTCCAAAAATAATTTCTAATAAATTGCTACTTACACATGACCTTGAAAGATACCTAATCAGCCCATATTTCCAAGACGAGAATGTTAAACAAATGAGTTATATGACCTTGATCAAGTTCCTTAACCTCTCTCATTTTTAGATTCCTCATTAAAATGGGGGAAATCATAGTACATAGGGCGAGGGCTGCTGAGAGAATTAAATGAAACAAGGGAAGCAAAGCTTAGATCCTGATACATAGAAGAGCACTCATCATCATTAGTCTATTATTATGATATCTGATATCCATTCTAGCTGTAGAATATTATGACCATTGCCATTTAGAAAATTTGGCTCATCCTACAACAGAAAGGGGTTATTCTTATTGCTATATGACCACTCTTTTAGTTTACAGCTTTCCTGTAAACAGTTGTATCCCAAAAAGATTTGACAGTTTTCAGTTTTCAAGGTTACCCCATGTGGGTTTGCTCATAAAGATAACTGGCTTATTAAATACTTCCATACCACTAAGCAAAAAAGCTTTTTCTGATTTCTGACTCATCACTGTCTAGAATATATAAAATTAGGGTGAATTTTACCCTAAATAGCTTAAAGAGACTGGAGATCAGGTTTTAAATATTGAACTCTAAATATCTACTAATTTGCTTCAAGGATTCATTTTAACTGTGGAGTTTATAACTTTAAAGAAAGATAAAGTAAAAAGTGAACAAATGAAGAAATTCTTATTCATGTTTTGAGGTTTCTGAGTTTTATGATAGGTATTTCTTTCATAACTCCAAAGCATATTTTTAAATGAGCAGGGGGCATACTCCTAAACAGCCTACCACACGAGGCATTGTTTCTGAAGTGCGTTCATACCACATAGTTGGTCATCCTTTCTGAGTGAACTAGTCAAAAGCAGGAAAGTTCACGCAAACATTTCACAATTCACTTTTTTTCCCCCAATCAGGACCCAAACTGTAAGGAATTAAGCAAATGAAACTCCAGCCCTTTTAAATATTTTTCTGTTTTGTTAATTTTCTTTGGAAAGGAGAGAGAAGTCTTAAGACAAGAAAACAATTATTTTTGCTATAGAAATTAATCACTGTTATACTAGCTTAAAGGAGTAAAGGCCATCACACAAAAACACAACTCAAGCAAAGTTGGCATGCTAGTCAAGATATTTCAATTCCTCACTGAAGTCTAAGGCTGGATGGAATCTGAGCTTTCCTAAGGATCAGAACAAAAAAGGATTTAATATGGATTTTCCCAGAATAAAAGTTCATAAGACAAATTTCCAGTATCATGCCATGGGAAAATATTTCACACCTTATATCCATTATCACCTGGAGTTAACAACCAGAGAACTAATAAAGTGACTGCCACCAAAGGTTCTGAAATAAAAGGGCCCAATGTAGTACCCTTGAAAGCACTTTCAAAAACTCCTGAAGGTGGAGTGTTCTACAGGATGACTTTTTTGAACTCTTCATCAGTCAATGTCACGAGAAACATAAACAAACACACACGTCCAAAAAAATTTAAATAAATAAAATAGGAGCACAACTATTAAAAGGGCTAAAATTTATAAAAGCTTATTTTACCAACTTTTAGCAAGAAGGAACTGGAATTCTCACACTGCTATTGCAAAAGAAAAATAATATAACCACTTTGGAAAACAGTTCCGCAATTTCTTAAAAAGTTAAACATAGACTTACTATGTGAATCCACCATTCCAATCCTAGAAGTATACTCAAGATAAAAAAAAAAGCGTATATATAAAGATTTGCACACAAATATGCACAGCAGCTTTAATTGTAACAGCCAAAAAATAGAAACAACCCAGATGTCCATGAACAGGTGAACAGGTAAATGGGTAAACAAATGGTGGTATATACACAAAATGGAATACTACACAGCAATACAACAACGCACTATTGATATGCACAAAAAACAAGGAATCTCAAAATAACAATGCAGAAGGAAAGAAGTCAGACACAAAATAGTACATAGTGCATGATTCCATGTATATGAAATTCTAGAAAAGGCAAACATCTCTAGAGATGGAAAAATCAGTAGTTGCCTGGGGATGGGGGAGGCAAGTAGCAAGGGGGGAGAAGGGAAAGATTAGAAAGAGGAACAAAGAACTTTTGGGGGTGATGTATGTGTTCATTGTCTTGATTGCGGTGACAGTTTCACAGTGTATACATGTCAAATTGTATACTTATCAAATTGCACATATTAAATACATGTAGTTTTATGTCAATTATACCTTAATTTTAAAAAAATAGATTCCTCTATGGGGCTGGGCCTGTGGCCTAGTGGTTGAGTTTGGCACTCAGCTTCCATGGCCCGAGGTTCAGTTCCCAGGCCTGGATGTACACCACTTGTCAGCAGCCACGCTGTGGTGGTGACCCAAGACAAAATAGAAGAAGATTGACAACAGATGTTAGCTCAGGGTTGATCTTCCTCAGCAAAAAAAGAGGAGAAATAGACTCCTCTAGATTAAAAAAGACTAACCGTCATTACAATGTGTGACCATTCATTGGACTTTTCTTTAAAAAATCACATAAGATTATTTTAAGACAACTGAGGAAATTTACATACAAATTACATAAGATATGTGCAATTTGGGGAACTTTTTCCATAGGTATAACAACAGGATTAAAGGGAAATTTTTTCTTAGATGCACACAAAAGAATTTTGGGTGAAGAGTTGATTCCTGCAAGTTAAATAATAGAAAAACACTGAAAGAGAGAGAAAGAAAGTAAATGTAATATAATGTTAATTGGTGAATCTAGGTTGAGGTTATACAAATGTCTGAGTATTTTTTTAATCTTTTGGATTTTTGAAGTTTTTCATAATAAAAGCACTAATATACTACTTTATTCTCTTTCATTTCACTCTTTTCTTCATTCAATAAGCAGTAATACTCAGTAGGAATATTTTTTGAATATCCTCCTATGTAGCAGAAAAAAATAGTCATAAAATCTTTAATCATTTAATTGGTGAAAATTTATCCTCTCTATGCATGTCTGAGATCACTCCACAGATATCAGCCCGGCTGTTAATGAAGCAACTGACTAACCCAGTGATGTAACAATAACAATGATGATGATGATAGGAGCTAACTACCTTGGCACTAACCATGTTCTACAGTCTTTATGTGTACCTTAACATTCTCACCTCTTTTAAGGTAACTCTCTTAACAATCCAATAATGTAGATATTATTATCATCATCTCTATTTTGCAGGGGAGAAAACAACACAAAGAGGATTAACTAGCTCACCGAGAGTTACACGGGATAACAGGAAGAGTGAGTACTCACACCCAGGCAGTCTGAGTCTAGAGCTGTGTTCTTAAGTCTGAGGTCATAAACCCCAACGCCACTGAAGTCCAGGCCAAGCAGGAATGGCCAGATAGGAGCTGTGCCAAATTGGTGCATTTGCTCCCTGCTTCTTGGCCAATATTGCCCTGTGTTTCGATTTTTCAAGAAAAGCCATAAATATGGACTTTTAGGTGAAATATCCTGGTTGTTTTGTTTGTTTGGTTGCATTGGTGACATTCCTTTTTCTAAATACAGTGCTGCTAAGAAGTAAACATTTTAAAAGAATGAATTTGGCCCATAGCTGCCAGTTTGCAATCTCTGGCAAAACAGTTAAAGCCCCTTGGCATTGCTGCATTAAGAAATACACTAAGAATTTCCAAGAAATTCTCTTTTGGGGATCCATGATCCGAGCTGTTGGTTCACAAACTGGCCCCCACACAGGGAGGGCAAGGAGAGACCAAAGAAAGATGGAGACCACTCCAGATTGTAGGTGGCCAGTTTAATAAGCAAGGGAACTTACATACGAGGCTTGTTCAGGCAGCTGCAAGATGAGTAGCACTCCATACCTGCCCGCCAGACGCTGGAAAGTTGATAAAGAGAACTTAACCGGGTTCAGTCACGTATATCATCCAAATGGTCTCAACAACACATTACTGTCCTTGGAACAGCTCCAGCTGTGGGAACGGTGGGCGCAATGCACATCGCAAGGACAGAGGAGGGAGCGAGGAGCCTCCAGTTGCCTGGGTCCAGCTCGTGGGTCAACCGGCAGTCATGTCCTCTCAGTGACCTCCTCCAACACAAGCCAAGAGTTCAAGTATCTACTCTGAACCAGGGATCCCTGTTCAATGATAATTCTGAAACTAGAAGCCCCCACCATGACAAAACACTGGATAGGTAACAGGTTTTGTAGAATTCACCGCAGTACATACAGAACTTAGAGCGTGACTTAACTCTCCAGCATTTCACCAAGTCTCTGTGTCTATAGTACACAGAGGGGACACAGAGCACTGAAAGGACAATGTTAACAGGAAAACCCTTTTCTAACCTCTGTCCCTAACCGGACCCCCACCTTGCTGACTTTCAGGAAGGAAAGGCAGATATGAAACAGCTAACAGTGTCTGCTGCTCCTGCTGAGTGCCCCCAACAGACAACACAAATGCAGACAGACACCATACCCTTATTCTGCCATTTGCTCTTCCTGCTTAGCACCCTGCACAGGATCAGGGGTTTCCAAGAATCTCACTGCCTGCCTGGTCTTCGCTGGGCTGTCAGTCTAATAACACTGCCCTTTCTACACTCATGACGGGGCTTAGCTCCTCACTGATGTGCCTTAATTCAGAGCCAAAGGGAAAGGGAAAACGGGGAGTAAAAGAACAGAAAAATTCCCCTAGTGTGCATACAAGCCCACGCTATCCTCCATAAACAAACACTTCAGAGCTGGCAACCCCACAGGCAGGTACGACAAGTTAGTGCAAAGTAGAAATCAAGGTCATCATAAAAGTAATGTTTAAGCATTTACCATGTACTAGGTTTTAAATACAGCACTCTCTGAACATCATCTCCAGATTTCTGAGGAAGATTCCTAGGGCCATTTCACAGATGGAGAAACTGAGACTCAGAATGAATTTACCTGCCTCTGTCAAGAGTTCACCTTTAGTAAATCCAGACCTCATTCCAGTTCCCTGCATTCTTTCCATAACATTCTATCTCAAGGACCAAAGGTTTGTGATGAAGAGGAAAGAAATGAGGGTTAGAGAAAAGAACTAAAACAACTTTCAGAGCATAGATATACACCTCCCTATCCTAAGCTCCAGCCTCCAGGCTACCAAGAAGACTTGAGCTATTTGTCACAGCCTTACCTAGCACCCCAGCATCAGAATCACTTGGGTAGATCACTTAACCTGCAGATTCCTGGGCCCTACTCCAGCCCTGAGGAATCCACATCTCTAAGGTAGGACCCGGGAATATGCATTTTTACTTGCACCCCCCCCCCCCAGCAAATTTTAACCAGTTCTCCAGGTGAAGCACTGAATTTGATGAATCAGAAAAGGAGCAAGCAGAGTTTAAAAATCTCTACCGATATTCAAAGATAAAAAAGATATTTTAAAGTAACAGCCTAGAAAAGAGCTTTTGCTGTCAGACTCATACAGTTTTTAATTTTTTTAGGGGAACAATTATTATCAACAAACATCTGCAGTAAATCTAGTCCATGTATTTGACTTGTTCTGACGTCTGCAGATAATGACAAGCTACAGGGAAAAACAGGTTTAAGGATTGTAGCAATTAGTTAATTTGTGATTGATTATTAAAAAATAATATACGCAGCTCTGTGCTTCTCCAGAGGTGAGAGTTACAAATTACTGTGGTGGTTGTTATTGCTGCTGCCACTGCTGATGTTATTGCTGTCTTTAAAGGATTGCAGCCTCCGTATGTTTGTGAATATTAATACTGTTTGAGGTCTGTCAGGTTGCCATAGCCACTTAGTTCCCTTCTGCCAGCAGGCCGTGATGCACTGGCAGTCAGAACTGTAAAGGAGTCCACCTATATAAATGCAAGCTGGGAAGCAGTTCAATCTGGAAACAGCCTCTTCCCATCCCACAATTCCCCATCTAGTTCATTTTGATGCATTGACCAAAACGCACCTGCTTCCAGCCCACCAGCCCTCTCCAACTTGCGTTCTTCCCAGCTCGATCATGCTCCCCGTCTCCCCTCCCTTCCCCTAGCAATCCTTCGCTGTGCTCTTCTGAACACCTGGGGACACATTCTCACTCAAGCTTTCTGGCAATACTTCCTCCAGTTTCTCTCCTAAGCTGAAATCTAGCTTTCCCTGATAATGACAATACTGAAGTCTTAAGGGTACACAGATCCTGGTGATGTCGTCTCTTTTGTTCCCCCATAACCCATTTGTAGTCCCATCATCCCAATATTTTAGGAACTAGAGGTAGGTCTGTATCAATCTCAATATTTCTGCTTCTTCCACTGTTTCACCATTTCCTTTCCAGGACTCCTCCCTCCTTTAACTTCCTCTGTCTGGTTATGCCATTCTCTTCTGATCTTGCTCTTTGTCTTCTAAACTCTGGGAGACCCCCAAGCTTTCCTATTGGTCCAGTTTCCCCGTATCCCCCTGAGGGACTACACAGGAACTAGACCTCAGCCACAGGTACTTTATCTCCTCCACTCCAAAGCTGTTGCTTCATTTCTCTCTATTGTTGATTTGTGTTCCACCTACAGGCCCAGATCCAACTCTCCCAGCATTGTGATAATTTTCCTACAACTTGAGTGACATTCTCTCTGCATCCCCACTGCACAGCATGCAGTAGGATATAGTGCTTAGGAATAAGGTTTCTGGATTGAACTAGTTAGGTAAAATCCTGGCTTTACCACTTACTGCTTTTGTGGTTCAGGTCAAACGATTTACCTATTCTAGGCTTCAGCCTCCTCATCCATAAAATGATGACAACAATATAATCTATTTCATAGAGTTGCTATGAAGATTTAAAAAGATAACTCCTGGGTACAATTTAGACTGGTTGAAGGTAAGAGAAAAGCCAACTTCTTCTGACATATAAAACAAAAGTGTTTTATTGGCTCACTTATCTCGAAGTCCAGAGGAAAAGTAGGCTTCAGGCTTGGTTTGATTCAGTAGTTCAACCACAGGATCAAGGATCTAATTTCTTTCCCTCTCCTTCAGCTCTGCCTTCTAAGGTGTCAGATTCAGTTTAAGCTGGTTTTCCCCCATGGTTATGAGAAGCTATCATTGGGTTATAGGTTTCCTTAGCCAAGACAAAGAGGGGACAAAATGATTGCTTCAAAAATCTCTCCCAGAATAGTGAAGAACTTTTCCAGACATTATCAGAAAACCTCTCATGCCCCATTGTCCAGATGTGGATAACAAGCCCGTACCCGAACCATTGCCTGGAGCAGAGGAATTCCTCATCGGCTCGGACCTGCTCAAATGAACCAATCACTAGAGCACAGGAGAGGGAATTACCAACCCTGGAAAACCACTTTCTATCCATAAACTGCACAGTAAGTGTGAGATGGGAAACGAGAGGGTAATGGATGTTGGGGAGATGACCTAACACCCACTGGGAGACAATTCCTTAGCTAATAAGGGGGAATCAGAAATGCTATGCTAATATTAGCACTTATTATTATGTCATTTTTACCTTTGATGACTGCTTCTCATTCTTCTCTGTATTGTCACATATTGCTTACACGATTGCCTCTCTCTTATTTCTCATCCTCAAGCTTGTAAAATCCTTAAGCTTTACTGATCTTTTTACCACTAACATGCTCCACCTCAAATTCTACCTAGCAGAGAGCATATGAAGGACACAGCTTCAATAAATGCTGGCTGAATACATGCATAGACTATAGAAATGGTTCTGCCCAGGAACAGTCTCTCTCCAGCAGGAATTAAGAGATGTTACACAATGATCTTACGCCCTTCTGTAAAGAACAATTTAATACATTTTTAAAATATTCTTTCTTATACAAGATAATATTACTAACCCACCATTGATTACACAGGCACAGAGAGTAAGTATCCCTTTGGTATTTTCTAACTGATCAGTAAAATCGTATTGTTTACCACAATTACATGCAATTTATTCTTTTTTAGTTTTCTTTCACAATGGCTTTTGAAGTAGATGATTCCATTTGACCAGACTAAATGCACTACATAGAATACCATAAGACACGTGATTTTTTTTTGGTCTGTGTATCCTTATAATGAAAGCTAAGAAATCTTCAGATCAGTGCATTTAACTAAGACTTATAGATCTCAAAACCATAAATTACCAGGAAAAACTCCAACACTACACAGTGTGAAGTTATAAGATATTTATATGAGAAATGACTTCTCTGTTAAGATTAATTTTTAAAATGCCCCATTTTCCATAAAATATACTTCATTTTTAAACCAACATAAAGAGATACATGCCCTATTGTTTTTTAGCAAATAACATCAAGTCCAAACAAGACTGTCTTAATGCTTTTGAAAAGTAGGTAATATTAGCAATTCCATAATAATGCAACTAGCAAATGGGTAGCTGTAATTTTTAGATAGATGTGGTAAATGGCTCTACATATGAGATTTGTTTCAAATTATTTGTATTTCTTTTAAAGTCTGTAGGAATCCAGAATTTTATTACCTGAAAATTATCTGACTTCTTAAAAATATATTATTAAACTTGAAAATATCTTTGAAGAAGAAAAGTCTGTGGGAGACTATAAAACATACTGGTAGTCTAAAAGAAAAATGAGGCAAAATGTAGATTCTCTGTGTTTTCACTGAAAGGCTGTGGCGGTACAGAACCTTTGCTTCTTGTCTGCAGAGACCAGGCAGTGAATTTTAAGAGTGATAAAGAGTGATAAAAGAGTAAAACAAGAACTGTTTAGAGAATATAAACTAGTCAGACTATCTGAAGTTCATGAAAATGATAGTAATAAATTTTAAAATCCTAATTACAGCACATGAGCCCAATCCAGGTAACAGTACATATATAAAGCTATATTATACATTTTACATCTAATAATCCACATGCATGATCAGTTACATTTACATTTCACATGCCTCTTAAAATTGCCACTTTGGTTTATCTCCAGCCACAAGCTTTTCACCATCCAATACCAAGTAAAGCCTCAGAAAATAAATAAATGACATGAAGGATAGTTAAAGCAGTGGACAGTAGTATATCCCCATAGAATTTGATGCCTGATCCAACTCCGTGAAGTAGATATTGTTACCTGAGGCCAAGATGTTAAATAATTTTTCTCTAGGCTTCTGAGTATTGAGAATCAGGTCCCAAAGCCCCTGACTGCATTGTAATGTGAGGTCTAACCAATAAATCTCTTTCCCAAAGCAAAATCCAGCAAAGAAAGTGGGCACCATTGATCTCGCACAGCCGACTAAATAGCCAAAAGGCTGTGTAATGTAAGTTACTCTATTACCTCTGTGGGATCTGGGTGATGAGTCACCCGGGCGAAGTTTGTGATGATGTTTCCTCAGTAATCAGCCTGCTTGATGGAGCAGCCACAGTTCATGCAAACCCATACTCCCTGCCGTCTCCAGTCTGGCTTCTTTGGCGACCCTAAGTATGGAAACAGTTTAGGATGCAACCAATACAATGCAAAGAGCCCTAACCTCAGTAATGTTTATAAAATAACCTCTTGGGGCCGGCCCAGTGGCGTAGCGGTTAAGAGCAAACCTTCCGCTTTGGCGGCCCAGGGTTTGCTGGTTCAGATCCCGAGTGTGGACATGGCATCGCTTGGCAAGCCATGCTGTGGTAAGGCGTCCTACATATAAAGTAGAGGAAGATGGGCATGGATGTTAGCTCAGGGCCAGTCTTCCTCAGCAAAACGAGGAAGATTGGCAGCAGATGTTAGCTCAGGGCTGATCTTCCTCAAAAAAAAGAAAAAAAAAACCTCTTTAAGATGACCAATATCATTATTATTTAAAAGAAAAAAATGAAAATTAATCCCTTTTTTGCCCATAAAACTAAAACAATATAAATTTTTTTAAAAAATGAAAATTTCTCACTTGTGGGAGGATAAATTGATGCACTTTTCTTGGATTTAAATTTTCAACATGTAAAACCAGTAATTCCATTGCTATAAATGTATCCCTAGAAACGTGTTCAAAGATACGTACAGAAGGTATTACAGTGCTGAATAAGGAAGTAGCTAAATTTAGTACAGTAAATCCATGCAACGGCATGCCATGAAGCCTCTAGAAAGAATAAGGTAAGTCTATATATATATATACATACCGACATGGAAAATATCTCAATTATATTGCAAAGCGAAGAAAAGCAGTTTGGATAACAATATCTATAATATGATTCCCCTTTGCACGTTATAATTCTCATTTATGAAAAGAGCGTGTATATATTTTTTCCTTGTATACATAGAAATTTCTGGAACTTCTCACAAAATACTGATAATCTGAGGAGTCGGAGAAGGGCCAACATGGGATACAATAGGACCTTAACTTTGCACTTTATCTTTTTTTTTACTTGTTAAAAAACTTTACAAAAATGAGGGGCCGCCCGGTGGTGCAGCAGTTAAGTGCGCCCGTTCTGCTTCGGCAGCCCGGGATTTGCCAGTTTGGATCCCGGGTGTGGACATGGCACCGCTTGGCAAGCCATGCTGTGGTAGGCATCCCACATATAAAGTAGAGGAATATGGGCACGGATTTAGCTCAGGGCCAGCCTTCCTCAGCAAAAAGAGGAGGATTGGCAGCAGATGTTAGCTCAGGGCTGATCTTCCTTTAAAAAAAAAAAAAAAAACTTTGCCATGAGAGGGGTAAGAAAGTCTCTTCTTCCTTATCTTGCCTGTCTGAGGGTGAAAAAGGATGGTATAAATGTCCAGTGCAAGGAACCTGTCAGACACCAGGAATCCAATGAGTGCTGGTTCTCCTATTTAAACATGAGCGTGCACAGGCACACACACACACACACACACTTCCAACACATTCTGAACCCTGACATCACTTTACATGCCTCCGTCCTCATGGTGTGTCTTCATTATCTTCTAGATATCCTTATTTCTGGGGAGGATTAAAGGAAGGGGCCAGAAGAAGAGTTAATTCAGACATTGTTGTCCCCTAACACCTAGCTTAGGCTTTTCAAAAGAGAAATTTAGGCTTCTATATTTTATTTTCCATTTCCCAAACAGAGGGAAATAAAATCTCCCCAGGTACTATCAGTGACACAGGAGAACGCTTTCTCTGGCTCCCTGCTTCAATCAACCTTGAGACAAAGACTGGGGTGCAAACACGTAAAATATACTTTTGCTGTTATTGAAAACCACAAGAATGATGAAACTTCATGCATACTGATGTTGAAATAATACTCATTAGATTGTGTGGATTCTGACAAGTAGTGAGATTTACGACTCCTTTCCTCCATCCCAAATCACAGAACAAGTAATAAGCTACCCTCCAGGTCAATGATCTCCAAAAGAGATGCTGATGTACACCCCGGCAGTAAAGAAATTTTGAGCAAACATCCTTAACATATTTTTATTTCTTTACAAATCATATACATCACCATTGTACTAATATCCTATGAAAATTAGCAAATATAAAAATAGAAATTAAAATGGATGAGATTTAAAATATATGGAAAATCAAGCTTCTAAGATTTTCTTCCCACACTCACCCGATCGGACACAGTTCCAAATAACTCAAATAGCAACTATCACGGTGTCTCACATACAATTATAAAATTTACATCCCTAAAATATCACAACTTGAGTTATTATGCCAAAAACAGTTTCAGGACAACTCTTGCTGCTGAAATGCCTCCTTACACAGCCTAGGGGTATAGAATTAAATCGAGAAAATAGGGGACCGGCCCGGTGGTACAGTGGTTAAGTTCGCACATTCTGCTTCCGTGGCCCGTTGTTCTCTGGTTCCGATTCCGGGTATGGACCTAGCACCACCTGTCAAGCCATGCTGTGGCAGGAGTCCCACGTATAAAGTAGAGGAAGAAGGGCACGGATGTTAGCTCAGGGCCAGTCTTCCTCAGCAAAAAGAGGAGGATTAGCGGCAGATGTTAGCTCAGGCCTAATCTTCCTCAAAAGAAAAAATTGAGAAAATAAACTATTTTTCTTTCGGTGAGGGGGTGGGTAATATTTAATGAGTGTTTTCTGGTCCCAAGCACTGCTAAGAGCCTTAAAGCATGTTTAATTTTCCCAACAACACTTTATGGTAGATCTTGTTATGCCCATTTTACAAATACAGAAACGGAGGATTAAAGTGGCCCCAGATCAGCTAGTTAGAAAGTGGTAAGATAAACACTTAATCACTTCTATTTAGTGCACAGAAAAGGAAAACATTAGGGGTTAAAAATGTGTAAATGTGGGTATAGAATGTGAAATCACAAAATGTTATATAGTCAAAAAGATGAAAAGCAATTTGAGATTTAGGTCTTCTCTTCCAGCCTCTGAGCTATAGTACTCTACTGCTACACAGAGAGATTTTCCTGTAACTAAAGATGAAATAGGACCCCACTGTATTTTTCACCAGGCACACTAAACTCTAAGAATTTTGGCAGGAAAGGTTTACGAGAAATTTTTTTTCAAAAATTTTTGTTTCTTTATATCTTCATATTACTTTCTTCAAATTGTAAAGAAAACCTCACATAAATTTTTCTTAAAACTTTAAATTATGTGGGGCTGGCCCCGTGGCTGAGTGGTTAAGTTCGCGCACTCCGCAGCAGGCGGCCCAGTGTTTCGTTGGTTCGAATCCTGGGCGCGGACATGGCACTGCTCATCGGACCACGCTGAGGCGGCATCCCACATGCCACAACTAGAAGAATACACAACTATGTACCGGGGGGCTTTGGGGAGAAAAAGGAAAAAATAAAATCTTTAAAAAAAAAAAAAAAACTTTAAATTATGCATACAATTTATGTGACGAATTCTACTTCAAAGAATTTACTCTGGGGCAGTGATTCTCAACGGGGTAGAAATTTTGGCTCCCGGGGGACATTTGGCAATGTCTGGAGAGTTGGGGTTGTCACACTGGGAGTGAGGATACTACTGGGATCTAGTAAGTAGATGCCAGGGATGCTGCTAAACAGCCTAAAGTCAACAGGACAGACTTGTACAACAAAAAAATGATCCT
This sequence comes from Equus caballus, assembly GCF_041296265.1. Taxonomy (NCBI): domain Eukaryota; kingdom Metazoa; phylum Chordata; class Mammalia; order Perissodactyla; family Equidae; genus Equus; species Equus caballus. The sequence continues at coordinate 32,672,552 of NC_091697.1, read as the reverse complement.
TCCCAAAATGTCTATAATGCCAAGTTTGAGAAATTGTGCTCTAAGGAAATAATCAGTGATACGTCAAAGATGACTATCCAGATGTGTTCACCACAGCAGTGTTTGTGACAGTTTAATAATATACGGCTCATTAAATTACAGCGCATCCAATCATTGGAACGCTGCAGTCACTAAAAGTGATGCTGTGAAAGAATATTTAATAACATGAAGAAATCTTCATGGTATTTACATGTCCTAAAATAATATGTTTAGTATGATTATAGCTTTGTGAAAGTACACATATACTTGTGTATAGGCATGGAAAATATTTTGAAAGAGTATCAACCAAAATATTAATACTATTTATTTCTGAAGGGTGGCAGGGAGTTCACATGAAAGCATACTTCACGAACTACATCATTAGAAATATCTACACCATTATTATCCTGAGGCAAAGCACAGTTGATATAAGCCATCATCTCAAAATCATTACAAGCTTCTTAAGTATATAAGATTTTGTACCCTCTTTTCAGAATGAGCCATTGGAAGAGTTTTATTTCCTGACATCAAGTTCCTTAACGACAGAAAAGAGGAGCAGCAGGTGTTTCTCACCAGATGCCTTTGTGACGGAAACAGACAGAGTTCACTGGGTATTTTTGTTCAGAGCCAAAATAGCACCCACTGTTCTCATTCCTTCTCTTTAAAAGCCTTATTGTTATACTATGATTCAAAGGTAGTATTACTCTCTTCCACCCACATCAAATACAGTATGATCACGACACTCTACAAGCTCAATAAATGTTTGAACATCATGAACACTCAATATCCCCATCTCAGAATGTCTTATGAGTAAGAGGCATTATGATATTGTACACTGTACAGCCTTGTAACTTCTGTACTGGAATTCGGAAGAATTGATGTCCTTCCAGAGACACATGCTAATAAGTTATCTTTTAATTTAGTGACCAGTAGCCTCACATTGAGAAGGAAACAAATGGCAACGAGTTCTCCCAAATACCACAGTGTTTATATCAACCAACAAAACTGATTAGAGAAAGTTTGCTCACCAGTATAACTGAACTTCCGATTTGCACTGGAGAGAAAGAGAGAGAGAGGGCAAGAAGTAGAGACCACTTGGCCATGTAACTGATGACACTATAATACAATTAGAAATCAAAACTTTTTACAGTATAGTAAAGAAAAAAATCCCATAAAAAAGATAGATCTCCCATACACAAGAATTTCAAATAATTTATGTAGATACTGCCCCCTCAAGGAGGGGGAGCTTAACTCTCCACCCCTGAGTGTGAGCTGTGCTTAGTGACTTGCTTCCAAAGAGTAAGAGTATGGAAGAAGGAAAAATGGAACTCTACAGTGGAGATCCTGACAAGCATTACCTCGGCCAGGTGATCAAGGTTAACATGATCAGTGATAAGTTATGTTGATGGTGTATTCTCTTGGTATGATATAATGAGAATAGCAGGTCACCTCTGTGATCTTCCTTCCACCACCGTGTGCTAATCAGGAGAAGAACTTCAAATAAACCCAAATTGAGAGACAGTCTGCAAAAAAACTTGATCTCGGGGCTGGCCCAGTGGTGCAATGGTTAAGTCCACACGCTCTGCTTCAGCGGCCCAGGGTTCACAATTTACTTTGAAGTCCACAATTTACGTTGAAATGTATCCAAAAGAATAGAATGAATGAATGCATAGATAGAGCAATGGGTAGGTGAATAGATATGTGGTAAACAGGAGAATAATAGAGTAATGGTAGAATCTAGGTGGTGGGTATATGGGTCGTCCCTCCAAAATTGTTTCATAATTGCTGAAGGTTCCTAATAAAACATTAGAAAAACTGAAATTAAGGAAAATTTAGAAGTAAACTATGCCAAATATCAAAAACTATAGGATAAGGTTAAATTTATGGTAATGATAGTTTTAGGTGATGACGGAGTCAAAGTGTTTTACTGGGAGAAAGTACTTGAGAAATGGGAGAACTGTTGTAGATTGAGATAGCAGGTTGTGTTCAAGGTCGAATGTTGACATTTGAGATTACAGATGACGTACCACTTTTTAAGTCGTTCTGAGTGTGTCCATGAACTGAAAGGCTGGTGGAGTAAAGGAAAAAGTCATTAATAATAAGTTCCAGGAATGAAGCAGCCAGATGTTGAAGGGTGGCAACTGGATTTCCCAAGAATGATAATAAGCATTGAAGGCACAAGGAAGACTATGTGACATTGTAGGGACATTATGGAGAATGGGATTAGATAATTCTAGATGGAGCAGAGTTTTTTCAAGGAGAGAGTTCTGGTCTAGAAGAGGCAATAGAAAACAAGAATACCTACCCTAGGATCTGCCCTTAAGGTACATAGGGCACGAGGAAACAAAAAATACAGCCTTTTTGAGAGCATGGAACCCATTGAAGACACCTAAGTTCCAGCTACAATAAGAAGAGAACATGATGCAGAGAGGGGAGGAGAGACAGGGCAGTTTATTGATCAATACTGCAGGTCCCAGAGGACACAGCAGAGGCTTTGTGAGTCCAGGAACGCGGAGCTGGCGATGTACAGGGCAGTACACAAATCACAAAAATGGGAGTAATCGTGAATGTTCAGGAAGACTTTATCATCTAGTGGAGACTGAGGTAAACAGGGATGTTGACATGATGGGACTAATCCTCACAGTCCAGCCTAAAGCTATGGACCAGAATGCTTCAGGAAAACCATTCAAACCCCACTCCTCTCTCAGGCAGCATCTAGGGGTACAGCTAGAATAAAGCTGAAGAAAGCAGAAAAATGGGGTGAATCAGAAATTATTAGAAAATAAAGCCTATTTTAAAGATGTAGACTGATAATCCAGAAAAAGACTAGCTCTTTGGAAAGATTAATAAAATAGACAAACTTCTGGAAAGCTTTCAGGAAAAAATAAAGAAAAACTTCAAATAGCCAATATTAGTCATGAAAAGGAGAACATACATAGAAATACAAAGACATTTTTGGGGTTCTGGAAGATTTCAAATAGGTTCAAAGGTAGAAAAAACAGAATAATGAATCTCAATGTACCCATCAGCCACTTCCGCAATTACTAACTCATGGCTAGTTTTGTTTCATCTGTAACCCCTGCCCACGCCCCTCAGCCCAGACGACTTTAAAGCAAATCTTAGACATCAAGTGATTTCATCTGTAAATATTCAGTATGTATCACTAAAAGGTAGTATCTCTGTTTAAAGGCAGCCACTATATCATCATCATACTTTCCATATTCATATTTCAGTTTGCCTATTTCCCAGTCATCTTATAATTTTTGTAGTTTGTTTGAACCAGAATGCAAATGAGATCCATATATTGCTATTGGTTGATACATCTTTTCTGTATTTTTAATGCATGTTCCCCTTCTCTTTTTATCTCTCTCCTTTTCCCTGTAATTTTTTTGTTGAAGAAACTCTCTTTTGTCTGTGGTTTGCCTACAGCCTGGATTTTGTCTGGATTACATCCTGTGGTATCATTTAATACACTCCTTTGTACTCCTCATTTGCTGAAAATTGGCAGTCAGATCCACAAGCTTCATAAGATTTATTTGATAATCTTCATAAGATTATAAGATAAATCTGTTCCATTATTTGATAAGACAACTTACTTCATAGGTGACATTGTATACTTCCATAAAGATCTGATTCTCTGTTTTTTGTGATAGACGAGCCATTGATAATCATTGCCTAGATCAGTTAATTCATTAGGGATGAAAAATGGTGATATTCTATCATCAAAAAATCATCAGAGAATATTCTGTACAGCCTTATACCAATAAATCAACAACTCTAAATAAAATGAACTGTTCTCTTGGAACATGTATTTTAAAAATTGAGTCTTAAATAAGTAAGAAACTTTCATAGACTAATTACCATACAGGAAATTGAAAAAGTAATTAATGAAACCCCCATGATATAGGGACACATTTTCCCAAACCTTCAGGGAACAGATAATTCCTTTGTTATAAACAGTTTCAGACCACAGAAAAAGATGAAAAACTTCACAGTTCATTTAATGAAGCAATAATCATTTTGATATGAAACCCAATAAAACTGTAATAAAAAGAAAATTATAAACCAGTTTCACCGTGAGGATAAAAAAATCATTAGCAAAAAATCCAGCAATATTTTAAAATAATTTAAAATAACCAATTGGAATGCATCCAGAAATGCAGAGGTGGTTGAACATTAGAAAATTATTTATATAAAAAAAGAAGGATATTCTCTCTCATTTCAATTATTTAATATTGTTCTGGAGATTCTAGTTAGTACAAATAAAATGTAAAGTTTTTTAACACAGTCATGCATTGCTTAATGACAGGGACACGTTCTGAGAAATGCGTCATTAGGCAATTTGGTCAGTGTGCAAACATGATGGAGTGTACTTACACAAACCTAGATGGTATAGCCTACTACACACCAAGCTATACGGTACAGCCTATTGCTCCTAGGCTACCAGCCCCTACGGCATGTTACTGTACTGAATACTGTAGGCAACTATAAGACAATGGTAAGTATTTGTGCATCTAAACATATCTAAACATAGAAAAAGTACAGTAAAAATATGGGATGAAAGATAAAAAAATGGTACACCTGTATTGGCCACTTACCACAATGGAGCTTGTAGGACTGGAAGTTGCTCTGGGTGAGTCAGTGAGTGAGTGGTGAGTGAATGTGAAGGCCTAGGACACTACTGTATACTGCTGCTGGACTTTATAAACACTGTACACTTAGTCTACACTTAATTTATAAAATAATATTTTCCTTTTTTCAGTAATAAATTAATCTTAGCTTACTGTAACATTTTTACTTTATAAACTTATTAATTTTTTTAACTTTTTGATTCTTTTGTAATAACACAACTTAAAACAAAACCCATTGTACAGTTGTATAAAAATATTTTCTTTCTTTACATCCTTATTCTATAAGCTTTTTTCTATTTTCAAAATGTTTCATTCTTTTTTACTTTTTAAACTTCTTGGTGAAAAGCTGAGACACAAACACAGACATTAGCCTAGGCCAACACAGGGTCGAGATCATCAATACCACTGTCTTCCACCTCCACATCTTGCCCCACTAGAAGGTCTTCAGGGCAGTAACACATGGAGCCATCATTCCTATGATGACAGTGCCTTCTTCTGGAATGCCTCCTGAAGGACATGCCTGAGGCTCTTCTTGAGGAGGTGTCACTCTTTCCAGAAACATATCCATGGTGGTTTGCTTGGTTCGTTTCCTTTTTTCTCATAGATTTGCTTGTAAGCAGATAATGCACCATGAACGTTCCTCTCTATTAATGAAAACCTTTCAGTGTTGGGGTTCATGTTTTCAAACTTTTTAAGGAGCCTGGTGAGGTCTGCAAAAGCTTTTGCTAAACCCTTCACTGTGAATTTTCTTGGAAGTTCTCCTTTTTCTGCTGTTGTAGTTTCCTTTTCTCCTGCCTCTTCTTCAGCTACGCATTCCTGTTCCAGTTCCAACAACTGCTCATTAGTTAATTCCTCAGTAACCATCTCTAGAAGCTCCTCGATGTCATCCTCATCCATTCTCAGGTTCAAGTTGTTTGCCATCTCAACCAAGTCTCATTGATTTTTCCAACATCCTCATCCTTGGCAAATCCTTTGAAGTCATCGATAAACCTCTTGAATGTCTTCTTCCAGATACCATTTATAAACTCCTTGGTGACATCACCCTAAGCCCAAGCAAGGTTCTTGAGGTAGTCATTGATGTTGTAATCCTTCCAGAATTGCATCAGTGTCTTCTCAGTGTCTTCCTCAGTTGCAGCAATAGCCTGGGCAAGGGTCCTCCTCAGGTAGTAAGCCTTAAGAGCTGCTATAACTCTTTGATCCATTGGTTGGATCAAAAAGGTGGTGTTTGGAGGGAGAAACATTGCTTTGATATTCGGATGAAGATCACCAGTAAAAGAAGAAGTCTGGGAGCATTATCAACAATAAGCAAAATCTTCCAAAGTGGGCTATTCTCCAAATACTACTTCTCCATTTCACAGGCATAGCAATTCAGGAAAGCATCTTGGAAGAAGAGTTGGGTCATCCATGACTTCTTCTTGCTCCTGTAATACACTGGCAGTGTTTACTTATTGATATGCTTGAAGGTCCTGGGGTTCTCACCGTGCCAGATCACAAAGGGTTTCAATTTGCAGCCCGCAACACTGCTCCCACGAAAGGCTGTTATCCTTTCTTTAAAAGCTTTGAAACCTGGCATTGGCTTGGCCTCCTTATGGATGAAAATCCTTTCATGCATCTGTTTCAAGAATAGGCAGGTTTCATCCATATTGAATATTTGCCCTAGCAAGTAATTTTCCTCCACAGTCAGCTGATCTAGAGTTTCCAAAAATTCTTCAGCAGCTTTCACATCAGCACTCACAGACTCACCACTCACTTTCACATTATGCAATGAATAACAATTCTTGACTTGTTTAAACCACTGAGAGCTAGCAGTAAATTCAACGTTGTAATTGGATCCAGTCTTTTCTCTTTCAATATTGCAATTTTTTTGCGTTGGCCACAATGATCATGGTGCTGAGAGGGGTCTGCTTCTGGGTCTAATCTTCAATCTATGTTATTAAAAGTTTTTCTATGTATGATATAGACCTTTCTCAAATTTTTGTCAGTCTGCTGCTTTCAATAAAGCAGATCTTTTAACAGCTTCCATCACTTTGTTCTTGTTCTTCAAGAAGGTAGCTATGGTGGAATGGGACATGCCTGACCGGCAAGTAATAACCATCACTGATTTTCCACCTGCGTAGTCCTTAATCACTTTTAATTTAATTTACAGGTCAAACACTCGACATGCCCTCTTACTGGCAACATTAGCAGTGAATTTTGTATGCTTAAGGGCCATGCTGCAGGAAACAACACAGGATTAAATCAAGCACAAGAGAAAATGATGCAATCAAGAGATGTAGTAAACACAAGATGTATGAGGCTACCGCCAGCGTAACATGGCATACTGTTTTACAGTAAACTTTTTTCAATAAATAGAAAAAGTACACTCTAAAATAACAATAAAAAGTATAGTACAGTAAATACATAAACCAGCAACATAGTCGTTTATTATCATTATCAAGTATTACATACTGTACATAATTGTATGTGCTATACTTTTATATGACTGGTAGCACAGTAGGTTTGTTTACACCAGCATCACAAACACGCAAGCTACACACTGCATTATGATGTTACAACAGCTACAACATCACTAGGCCACGGGAATTCTTCAGCTCCCTTGTAATTTTATGAAACCACCATTGCATATGGAGTCCGTCATTGACCAAAATATCATTATGTGGCACATGACTGTATTTAAAGATGATATGAATGTATACCAGAAAAGTCTGATTTCAACTGAAAAACTATCACCAAAAAGATAAAATACAAAGAAGTAGGCTTGAATAACATTTACGTACAAAAGTTGATGGCTTTCATATTTGCAAATAATAACTGCTTGGAAAGAATAATGGGATAAAATATTGTAAAACCAATAGCAACAAAATATACAATATCTAAGAATAAATATTGCAAGAAATTCACAAGATCTAAATGAAGAAAAATTTTAAATGCTGTTGAGGGATCTAAAAAGTAAACAAATAAAAGCATACTATGTTCTTAGACAGGAAGATTAAACATCATAGAAGTGTTATTTTTCCTTAAATTAATCTATAAACGTAAGGTAATCTTAACTCCAAAATTTATATGGAACAACAATCAAACAAGAATAGTCAAGATAAAAATCAGAGAATTAAAAGGAATTGGCCCAAAGAGGCCTTCCAACACGATAAAGCCATAATAACTAAAGCCGTGTGTAGCAGCACATGAAGAGATCATCCATGGTCTAGAAAGGAAAGTGCAAAAATGGACCCAAATACATATAAAAATTTAGTATATGTTAAAGAGCATCTTAAATCATTAAGAAAAAGGTAACTTATGCAATAAGGACAACTGGATAGCCATTGGAAAATTGAATCCATCTTATACCTAAATAAACTACAGAAAAGATGAAGGATTTTACGACACATAAAAGTGTTAAATGAAACCATTGCAAATTATTTTAGAACCTCAAAGTGGGGAAGATATATCTAACTATGACACAACATCTAAAAGAAAAACTGGATAAGAGACAAACTAGGAAAAGATTTTTACAACTAATATTATACATAATGTCTAAATTTTTCAAATATGTGAAATATAGGAAGAGTCTGCCCACAGCATGAGAGTGCCTCTTCTATAACACCTTTGTCAAAATAATATGCTAGTTTTTTCTGCCATACTGATAGATGAAAAATAATACTTTCACACAATTTATTTTTAATTCAAACTCTCTGTATTCACTTCAAGAAAAAAAGACTACTTTCCATATTTTCTGTTGCAGGTATCAAATCAAAGCTTTGATTACGTTGGAAATATCCCCAAAATTGGAGTTGAACTGAGCTGGGTCCAAAATTCAGTTCTGCCTCTTCTTCAATATGTTTCTGCATAAATTACTTAACATTACCCAGCTTGAGCATCTCCATCTGTAAAAAAATGCTAGTAATATCTCCTAACAGGGTGCTTGTTAGAAAGAAAATGAGACAACATTTGTGAAGTCCTGGGCCCAGAGTAGAGATCTGACAGATATGACCTTTTTGTCTCTCTCTTCTTCTTGCCCTCACGCCTGGAGTGTGGGCACTTACGTTTCTTCCAAGGGCAAGCGGATCTGTATGGGAAATACTTTAAAAACACCTTAAACTGGCAGAATGTTGTGAGGGGAAAGGAGCACAGGAAATAGCTAATAGAACCCATTTGTTTTACAAATAGTAAACTGAGGCTCTTCAGGGACGTTGCCAGAGGAACATCCCAAGAAGACGAGGATGAACAATGACAGTTTCCTCCCATCCTCCTGAAACTGTCAAAACCACAAGTCTTGAAAAACCTCATACTCCAAACCTCAACAGAGCTTTTTGCTGGTTTTCCCAAGTCCCACAAAATCCAATTAATCTAGTCTCCTCCACAAACTATCCAAGGCGGCAATCCAGGTGTTAAAAAAACAGCCACAATATTTTTTGCTAAACTGTGTCCTTTCTAGAACCGCATAAACAAGTTGCAAAGCCTTAATGCTGAGAACATCTCTTGGACACAGCACAAGGGCTCCACCTTCAGCTCTCAGATGGAAGAGGAATTTTTCCAAAATGCTGCTGTCTGAGTCCTCAAAAAGCAGATCTGGAATATAATCTCTTCTCATAAAATTTAAACGATACAACCTTTCACTTTTAAATATGTCAGTCCAGAATATTTATCTACTGTCCATAGCCAAAATGAAAGGTAAGAGTCTTATGATGTGCTATATTGGTATTAAATAGACAAGATAAAAGATGTATTATATTTTCTTTAAATTCTTCGGGAAGCATGTCTTGATGTCATTTTCTTTATGGTAGCAGCAGAGTCTGATAAGCTTTTTCATTCCAATTCTTCTATGGTGTCACTCTATTGAACTTATGGTCTTGTAATAAATGAAAAGGTTAATTCTTACCCAGAAGAACTATTCACAAATTGCCAGCAGTTTCTGAATGTCCCAGTAAACATAAGCCAGTTTTTGGAGGAAATTTCATCTGAACAAAGGAAAGTAAAATTCAATTCTACGAAGGGGCACTAGATAGGCCTTGAAGATTAATATCTACCAATGGGTAGTGGTAAGGAATATTAGTCTCTAAAAACAAAAATGAAAAGCAAACTACCAAAAGATATGCCCATAATGTCTCAGAATGAAACCCCCAAATCTAGGTTGAATTCTAAAGCAGTTTATATAATTACATAACAGAGTGGAATAATCTTTCTTCCACCACATATTTTATAACAATCCATTAAGGAAAGTACAAAGCACCCACTTCTTTACAAATTATGGCATGTAGGAGGGAAATCAGTCATTTTTCTCCATTAAAAGATATCAGTAGATGTGGATTATAAGCAAATACATATACAGATACTGAATCTTTCAAAATCCAATCGTAAGAGTAAATTTGTTGCTAATTTTCTCCCTGTTGTTTTCTTCTTGGCTCAACCAAATTCTCAGATTTCTGAGTCTTAGTGAAAGGAAGTCATGGATATTCAGGGGTACAGAACTGTGTCTAGGGTAGGAAAATCAAAAAATTAAACGTATGTGTTATACCCTAGAAAGTTTCTACATGCCTTCTAATGATGCCCAGAATTCTTATCTTTTTACCTTTAGGCTGTTTACAATCCTGGAATCAGAAGTTGCCACAGAGAAATGCGAGTTTTGTGTGTCCCAAAGACCCTGAAATGGGATTGCAATGGTACCAGAGGAAGGACTAAAACGAAGTCCAAATTTCTGTTTTTTCAAGACCCAATGTTTCCAAGTCCTTTTCCAGTTAAAATTTCCTTTATAGTACTGAATAGTTGAAATTTATAAAACAATTGCTATGTGCCTATCTTCCTGATAAACATTTTTTAATATTTTCTAATCCTCATAATAACCATATGATTTAGTTTTCTTAGTTTAATCATTGAGAAAAACAAAGCTTAAAGAAACTAAATAAGCCCAGAGTCACATAGGTGGACCAGCAAGCCCAAACTTTTAACCCCTCTGTACTACACACATGTCACCCCCAGCAACCCTCACAATAACCCTGTATGTAGATGAGTATTCAACCCAATTCAACAAATATGTTTTGAGCAATTTCTATTTGACAGACATTATGCCTGATGAAAACGAAGCATAGAAATGTTAAGGGACTTGCCTAAGATCTCAGAGCAACCTCACAAGTGCTAGAACTAGAATTCGTGCATTGAATCCCATTCCTGAAGAGTAAACAGGAAGATATGGTGAAAGAGCACAGAATCTGGAATCAGACATGTCCATATTCAAACCCCAGCTCCAACACACATAACCTAGATCAAGTTACCCATCATTGCTATACCTCAGTTTTCTCTTCAATGAGTTGGGGATAATAATAGTTTTCCAAACTGTCATGAGTATTAATGTTACTACATAAAAAGAATCTAGTACAAAGCATACGTGCATGTAGTACTAGCTTTCCTTCCAAGGAAACTAGATCTCTTAGGCCATTTTCCCACCATGATTAATCATCCCCAGTCATCTCAACTTTTAGTAAATTGGTTTTTCCACTTGCCCCAAACATGAGAAATTTACCATCCTAGAAGAATGAGCCTGGAGCATGGTTATCTCCAAGAATCTAATGGAAGTATTGCTGTAGGTGGAAAAGTAACAATAAATGCCAAACTCTTCCTTGCTCTAGCTTTCATCTTCCTTCTCTCTCTCTCTCTCTCACACACACACATACACTCTCTCTCTCTTTCACACACACACACACACACACACACACACACACACAGTTTTGCAACTGGAAGTATAGCCATGGATAAGATTAAAGTGTTCCATTCAACAGAAATAAGAGAATAAATATAAACTCTACTGAAAGATGCTTGACTGTTGCTATCTCTTTGATGATAAAACAATACCTCACAATGACAAATAATTACCCTTGGGCTAATTATGTCAATTGAAAAAATTAAAAGTTATGATATAAATGCCTTTTAAAGTCCTCTCCTCTCTGTCTTCATGTCATATTTGGAAAACAGCCACATCTACATAGGCCCTTTTATAAAATAAGAACATAGTCCAGGAGTTATAAGTAAGATGTTCATTACCGAGACAATATAAAGGAAGTGCTAGTCACTTCCTGAAATCCCTCACCAAGATTATTCTTTAGCAGAAAAGTTCTGGATTACATTAAAAATGCAATTTCTCCCCACATCATGGCTCATCCAATTTTAGAGAGAGAAGAGACATAGCGATTATCTAGCTACTGCAGAATCTGCCTAGCTTTTGGTTCCTGCTTCTCTGAGAATTAATTCCTTCTAAGTACTGGAGTAGATCTCAAAGGCATATTTGTAACAAATGACTCTTCCTTACCTGGTCCCAAGTATGGATTCCTGAACAAAGGTGGGAGAATCAGATTAGACTTGAGCCTCAAACATGCTAATAGCCTCTGGAGTTAAACTAGAAGCTGGAAAAAACATCTTTGATCACGTGCTTGGGGAAAGGAGTTTACAGTATTAGAGAAAAAGAAAACAGACAGAAAATTTAGGAAAACACGTGGAATGAGAGAGGATAGGAAGAGAGAAAAAAGTAAGCTTCCTCAGACCCTGATCACTTTCCAGTTCCAGGTATTAGTAATTCACGAAACCAACTCTATCTTATGCTTTTAGTTTCCACGCCTACACATGATTCTTTATGGTCACTTCTTTCACCTTTAAAGTATGGTTTCTAACAACCAAATAATCCCTCACTAAAATATTAGACCAATACCGTATTCCAATACTATTTTATAGAACAGAGAGAGACCCTCAAGGGCGAAGTTCCTGCGCAACGTTGCACACATAATTAGCAGAACTAAATTCAGTTCTTTTGTTTACAGCTCAAGTCCACTTTATACCACACTAATTTCCATTTAATTCCATAAAGGGCTGAAATGGAAGTATGAGAAACCCAAATACCATATTTCACAAAATCCAAAATCCATCATTTATATGATACATCAAACATTATAAATTGAACTATGACACATTGCTAAGATGCCAATGATAGTAAGAGACATTCATATTTCAGATATATTAAAAAGTAAAATAAAATAAAATCTGAAACAGTGAAAATAGTAATATAAGGGATTAACTGAATCTGGAACAGGGCAAGTTGAAATGTATTAATTGTGGTCCCTGTTTCAGAAGCACTCCCTGTAAGGTTTGAAGTAGGAAGATGAACACTGTGGAATTTCTGTTTTAAAACCCACTCTACCCATGCGGCCAAGAATGCTTCAAAGATGGATAGAAAGGGCAATTTTAAATCCTCTCTTGGTTTTCAAATACTCCATTTGATTGACGTCAAAGTCCTAACACTACTAGGCACAGAAATAGGGGAAATTGAGGTGGGAAGAGAATATGAGGAAAGAGAGAGCAAAAGTAGAAAGCCCATGTCTGGCGCTTATGCACCATTCTTTCGTCAACAATATTTATTACATCTCCATCCCGGGATGGGCGCCGTCTCAACACTGGGCCTATAGCACAGAACAAGGGGAGCAAATCCACCAGAGAGCTGATACTGTAGTGGAGGAAACAGATGATAAACAACAAAACAATTAAAATGTCATAGAAAAATATCAAGTAGTATAAGTCCTCGAGAAAAATAAAGCATAGTAAGGAGCCACTCCCTCAAGAAACATACAGTCTAGAAATGTCTCACAGGCATGAAAAAATTCTGCAAATCCTTTAAGACAGTAGGTGACTAAGTGCCAGTGTGAGCTGTCTGGACACTTAGGACAGTAGAACTCAGAGATACTCTCCCAAAGGCTCCGTTTAGCCTTGAACTTTGATCTAGCAACGCCATCATTTCATGATTCTGCAAAAGTCTTGATTCAAAGACCTGGTACTTGAGAAGAAACAGCTACTCTGCTGAGATTGTCAACCCAGCAAGTAGAAATCAGGTGCACATAAACTCTGCTCCAGATTTCTACAGGATTCCTAGCACCCCAGTCACTCTACCCTTTGTTGCTCTGTAACCGAATCTTCAAATATTCTACAAGGGAAGATTTTCCGGATGAATGTGTGTGTTCACTGTCTCAAAGTCAGGGTCCCTCTGGGCTCCCTCATGTCACATGGTGCTTTCCATATGGTAAATACTATCTCTTTCTAATTAGTTGTCCAGAAGATTTTCTTCATTCCCACTTAGAGCAGCACTATGCAATTTCCAGGACAGCAGCCTGAAGTTAAGTCATATCTGCCATCACACCACATACCCCAGGTTTAGCAGAGATTATTTAATTATCGTCTATGGAGAAAATAAAAATCTAGACTTCTCAAACAGTCTGAAATTCCTTTCTGGGAACATTTTTAAATATTTTTTCAATTTTAAAAATTATATTAATATTTACTAATTTCCAAAAACTTTAAGCAATAGAGACAATGAAATAGCAAATTATTCTTACAAGTTTCATGTGTATTCTTGTCTACTAATCCTGTAATTATTTATTAACACATATATAAACATAAATGGAAGTTTTTATATGTATAATCTTCTGTAACTCACTTCTTCACTCAAGTATTAATTGTAGATACCTTTTTCTGTAAATAAATATAGATGTCATGTTCTTTTTAGAGGCTACACAAGAGTTTATTGGATGAAAGTACTGTAATATACTAAACTATTGCCATGTTGGTGAGAGTTTAAGGTCTTTTCAATTTTCACACATTTAATGATGCTATAAAGAACACACATTTACTTATTTAACGTATTTGTGTGTTTCCATAGAATCAACTCCTGAAATTTGAAGTTCTAGGTCAAAGGAAATGTACATTTTAAATTTATCAAGATAGCCATATTGACTATGAAAAAGACTGTACTGATTTGCATACCACTGTCATAATGGGAGACTGCCTATTATCCCATACCTGCATTCAAATTGGTTATCAATTATTTTCATGTTTAATTATCTGATCAACGAAAAACAATTAATCATTACAATGTTTACCAAAAAATCATGGTATTCCTCACAATAATTATTCCTTTTACATTTAAAAATTAAAAAAAATATTTACCCTTACAAATAGTATATGTTCATGGTAGAAGATTTAGAAAATAAATAAATACTTATGGGAAAATAAAATATTAAGGGACTTCCAGAGACAGCCAAGATGGAGAAGCTGATACATGTTCTCTCTTCCACTGATTACAATCAAAAATCTGAACAGAATGCAAAATGCATTACTTGAGGATTCTGAAAAGTAAAAAAAAATAGCAGGTAGACTGAGAACTAAAATTAGAATTTAAATAACGACCTGCAAAGTGGGAGGATCCAGTCAGGAGGAACTTCCTAACAGTAGAGGACACTCAAGGCCTGAGGGAAATAAATCTTTTCGACCAGAGGTACTAGGAAAAGAGACCCTTGGGAGCTGGAGAGTATGGAGAAAATCCCAGAGAGGAGAGAGCCACAGAAGAGGAGTTTTCTAATTTTGCATATGAAATGACATAAATCCTGGGCTTCTCTCTAAGCTGTGTGCACACAGAGCAGACCCAAAGGAAAGAGCAAAGTCTTCAAAAGTGAACTATCGTATCAACCACTGCCCAGGTCCAGGACTAACCCCAGAGAGGCTCACGTGCCGGGCTGATCCAAACAGCAGAGAAAAGGTTTGGTAACTGAACTGACATAGGAAACATCACCCTCAGAAGGAGAATCACAACTCTTGGCGTGCATTTAATTAGGTTGGTTGCTCGCTTAAACAAAAAATAACATTCTGCAGAGGATTTAACAGGACTCAGAATCTATCAACATAATATTCAAAACACTCAGGATACAATACAAAATTATTTAACATACGAAGAACACAAATTATCTGACCAATACTTAAGAGAATAGATAATCAACAGATAGCAAGCCTGAGATGACCCAGATGTTGGAATTATCGGGTGAAGACTTTAAAGTAGCTATTACAACAGTCTTGCAGGAGGTAAAGGTGAACACTGTTGAAATTAACGGAAAGATGAAAACTCTCACAAGCAAAATTAAACCTGTAAAAGAAAAGGGACCAAATGTAAATTTTAGAACTGAAAAAGAGAATAACTTAAATTTTAAAAATTCATTGGATGGGCTCACTAGCAGATGGAGATGAAAGAGGAAAGAGCCAAGGAAATGGATGGTAGAGAAATAAAAAGGATGCAATCTAAAGAACAGAAAGAAAAAGCCTGGAAAAATAAATAAACAGAGCCTCCAACCTGTGGGACAATATCAAAAGACCTCACATGTGACTGGAGTTCCAGAAAGAGAGGAAAAAGAAATTGCTGCAGAAAATATCATCAAGAATCCTGCCATCCAGAGATAATCAAGTTGATGTGGACTCTTCTAGGCTTTTTTCCATTTACATACACACACACACACACACACACACACGCGCGCACACACACACTACATAGGATACTGGAGTGCCTGCTGCTGGTAAAAATGTTTTTTCCTTTAATAATACATTATGAATGTTTGTATATTTCAATAAATGTGCATCTGTATAATAATTTTTAATGTCTGGTTAATATCATTGAATTATGTAGCCATAAATTTATTGTTCAGTAACCTACCACTGCTTATTTAGTTTTTTTCCCTCTTTTTTAACTATTATAAAAATTCTGGACTTATTGCTAAATCATTGTCACATCATTATTTTCTTCGTTTATATTTCTAAAAATAAAATTGCTACATAAGAGGGTATTCATTCAACCAATATTCAGTCAACAAATATTTCTTGAACATTTAATATAAACTAGGGACCACCAATATGTGGATGTACTATTTTCTCTGAACCCCTGCCAATTCTAAATATAATCAATAACAGTCAATCTTGAAGGACAAATTTTGAAAATATGCATTTCTTTGGCTTCAATGGGACAAGAAAAGTTGGTCTCAAGGGGGCACTGATGATGCAAGGTCAAGTCCCCAAAAAATTCTTTAAAAGTCAAGAGTAAAATCATCAAATATTAAGAACACAGGGAACATGCTGATTCACTTTCTAGCATATCCTTTTTCTTAAATAATGTGAAGTGTCTTTCAGCAGCTTCAAAATTAGCTTGTCAGAGCTGTCCTATTTGTCTCACTCAGTACACGGGTGATCCATATACGTTAAGACAGCCTCAACGCTGGATCAGTGCTACAATTATCTAATAGTCTGCAATTATTTTACCATTTCTACCAAACCACCAAAGTTTACAAATTTTAAGATTGCTTTCTGAACGTTCAAAAAAGATCAGTGAAAATGTTATTATTATTACTTAAATGTTGATTCCCACAAATTAATTCATTCTCCTGTATTCTCTTAAGAACTTATCTTTGTGAAGATAAACTGGTAGTGAGAGAAGAGCACAAAGTATCTGATTAATATGAGATGGTATTATCCCTTAGTTGGGTGTCTATTTTGGTGTCATTCCTTCCTTTGTGACCTCACTTTATCTTGGATTTACTAATACATAATATAGCACATATTAAAGAATTGTAGGATGATATTTGAATTCTGCTTCTCCTAGTATATACTGAACACTTTGAAGGCAGGAATCAATCTTACGCATTTTTATATTCCCACCAGTTAACTCAGAAGATGCTAGGTACAGATATGCTGATTTTTTTGAAACATATTTTGATCTCCTTCCTCCCTACAGAGGCAGAGATATTTCACTTAAAAATAAAATGAATTTAAACAACGTGTGGTTGTCAGATAAAATACAGGACACCGAGTTAAATTTGGATTTCAGAAAACAAAGTTTTTTAGGAATAAGTATGTCCCAAATACTGCATGTTTATCTGAAATTCAAATTTAACTGGAGGTCTCCTATTTTTATTTCCTAAATCTGGCATCCTGAAAATGAATTCAGTAGAAGTAACTGGAGATTTCCTAGAATATCACTCAAACCAGAGAAAAAGTTTCTCCCTGATCTAGGAGGTAAGAGTCGCCAAAATCTCCACAAATGGAATGCAGGCCTTTTCAGCTAACAGCTCACCAGATAAGCCACTTTCTCAGGAATGCTGGAGAAGAGATTCCTGTATTACTGAACAGTGTGGACAATGTTACTTCCAAGTCTTTATCTTTTTGCATATAATCACTGTGTCACTGTGCATTAATTTCTGGAGTCCTTTTTGCTAGCAGAATTAGAAAGTCTTGAAGTTTTGTATGTTATTGACTCATCTCGTAGCTTTCCACATCCGTCTCTCGACGGGAAGGTTCCGTGTCTTGCTCTGGAATGCCACCCCAGTGGGTCCTCCCAGCAGAGATCCCTTGGGAGAAAGACCCGTGTGCGGATCACAGCAGCTGCGTCAGTGCACAGCCAGACTCCATTTCAGAAGCTGTTTCGTAAGCACGGATTGATTCCCCTACAAATAACTCTTGTTCAGTTACCTTCCTCAAATCCCCAACTGCTGCCGAGGTTAACACAGGCCTTGACTCTGCCTGTTGACTCTTATTAATTAAGCCAATCAATGATCTTGTATCATATAGTGTCTGTTTTTAATATAACCTATTTGACGAGGCTCTATTAATTTAGAAGAAATATGCACTGGCATTCTGGCACACACTTTTCCTAATTATCTTACAGCCCTCGTTCAGCAGTGAAATTAGTCTGTGGTTATCACAGTTAATGGAAGCCCAGGGCTCTTAGCTAAGCGATGTCCACCAGTCACCTGATCTCTTGCTCTCAGCTGCATAAACATGAGTGCACTATCTATGCAGTCCCTGGTGAATGCATAATTTGAGCGTGGGTGTGAACGTTTTAGCAAAATCTCCTGCTTCAGAGCAACAAGATGGCACTCTATTCTGGTACATTCCTTTAAGTAGATGGATAACAAGATTGGAAAGAGAAGACTGTGAAAGGAAAAGTTACACAATAACAGGGGTGCGGTAAGGAGCAGCAGCTTCTGAGGATACACAGGAAACTTGAAACCTGACCTTGCAGTTATGTGTTAAAGGTCACGTGGATTCTCCATAAAAGGCAACTGAGGGCATAAAAATTCTCCATGTCTTTGCTCATGGTGCTCTTAAGCTCTACAATGCCTAGCCTACATCTTCCACCTTTCTCTTAAACACTTGGTGGAGTGCCTAATCAAAACTATTAATTCCCCCTCCATGTTCCCATTCACTATATTCATTCATTCCTTCCTTCATTCATTCATTCAATAGGTACCTACTAGACACTGGACACTGTGAAAGGAACTGGGGATAGACCTTTGAATAAAACAAATAGTCCTTTCTCTCATGAAAATTCAATCTAGTCAATGAGACAGGCAATTAAACAAATTAATTAAAATGAATAATTATAAACTGTTAAACTGCTAGGGATAAACATAAAGAAACAAAACAGTCTGCTCTGATAGAAAATGACCAGGAGGAACCAACTTTTGAAAGAGTGTTCCAAGACGACCTGTCCGAGAAGGTGACATAGGCAGCGATTCCTGAATGACCAGAAGGAACCAGCCCTTCTAAGAACTAAGACAGAACATTTCAGCAAAGGAACAGCAAGTGCAAAGGTCCTGAGGCAGGAATAAGCTTGATGTATTCCAGAAACCAAAAGTAGACTACAGTGTCTGGAGAAGAGGAGAGAGCCTGAGAATACGAGCCTCTATGAAGCCCTTCTGCCAGTGGAATCTAGGTTATAAAGAGTTGTATGTCTCCTTCCCCTTCTCCCACTGAATAACAAACAACTCAAGGGCAGAAATCATATAGTATTCATTTCTCACTACCCACAGTGTCAAGTACGATGCCTTATGTAAAGTAGGTGGCCAGAAAATGTTAATTGAATTTACTTGAATTTATTTACATGTACTATGAATTTCAATTGTACCTGTGAACAGAGAAAGCTACATGGTCTCTGAAAAACTTCTTAATTATAATAGTTAATATTTGTTTAACTGTTATTATTTACCAGGCACTGGTCTAAGCTGCCCATATCTAATTCATTTCTTTAAAGCTTACAAAAACTCTATAAGTAGATATGATGTTTGTTTCCACTTTAAAGATGAGAAACCAAGGAGCAGATATGGCAATAAACTAAAATTGAGAGTATAATAACCGTCCAAGCTAGGATACATACCTAGGCAGTCAGGCTCCACAATGTGTCCTTAATTACGATGTTAACGCTCCTAGCAGTCTAAATATGTCCTGGAAAACTAATTAAGCCATTGAGATACAACAGTACTTAATATTCTGTGATTTAAGTCAGATGTATGACATGACATGGAAGGAATATACTTACCCTGAATATGTATTAGTCAGAAATATACCTTTAATAAATCTCCATCTCTGCTTCCTGGGTTATAAGAAAAGATTCTTTAGTCTTCCTTCAAATGATTTGAATGTTGCTATAGAAACTGCTTTTTCTTAAGTTTGCAAGGTGGCTCTCGCAGCTTTTAAGACACTCAGCTATAGAAACTACCGCAAACTACCACAGTCCTACCAACAATGCCAGCACTAACGGGTGGCTTGGGGAAATCTTCAGTTTTTCCCAGTATTCTCCATCTTCTCTCCCTCTTCCCCCAAACCAATTCAAATACAAGATCTAACTAAAATCAGTGTGCTAGCTACGCAAACATAGTTTTAAGACAAATCCCTACTGCCCTCCTCCCCCGCAAATTGCTTGCTTCCCCTAAGATGCTCTAAAATAAAGCTCTGGCGCATGCACTGCCTGGCGATGATGTGAGGGAGAGCCATTTCTTAGATGACTCCTGTGCCTTGGTTATTGCCTTTTCTTAGGGCTTATTCCTAGGACATGGCAAACAGAAAAATACTTAATGGTGTTCAGAAAAGTAGGAATGCAAAGTTTTCTGGAAAGAAATGAGAAGGAACTGCTGAAGTTTTGGTAAAGCAACACACCTCTTCTAGAAACCGGTGTCTTACTCATTTTTTACCCATAGCACCTAGTACAGCTCCTGGTACCCACTGAGTGCCCAACAAAGGTTAAATAAATGTATGAGGGAAAGATGATAAGAAAGATATGGAAAAAGTCATAAGGCTACTCCCTGATGACTCCAGCCATAGCGATCTCCCACTCCTTTTGCACACACTGCCAGACCTGCCCCATGAACATCCAATATTATCTGTTGCAGTTGTTTTGAAATTGTTTCATTTTGTGATAGAGCATGTTAACCAGGCACTGAGATATTCATTTATTTTTGTTTAGATTTATATACTGTCTCTCCGAGTAGAGGCTAAGGCCCTTAGGAGCCATTTCCCTTCTAATTGTTCTTTTAACACATCCTTTTCACCCACACAGCACTGGGCACATTACAGAGACTCAGTAATACTCACTTACTAGCTGATGAGCGCAGAGAAGTGGAGAGCTTCCTGAGTGGGCTTGTTCTTGCAGTGACTACCACTTTGTCGCTCAAGCTGAGAGGTTTCCACAGAAATCTTCCATTCATTCTCACTCAAGAAATTAGGAAGGAAGGAAGGAAGGAAGAAAGGAAGGAAGTCACCCAAAATAATCAAAGGATAGTTAGTGCGAGAGCTTGGATCATATTCTGTGACTCTGAATTATTAGTCTTCTGCTCTTTTCACTACATTACATGGTCAATTTTTGAGAGCTGATCTCTGCAAGCACATAAATTTATTTGGGAGACTTCCTGTAAATGTAAATTAAGTTAAAGAATGGGACTTCTCTTGTAAAGAGAAATTAACTATAAAATGTAGGGATGATAATCTTTTACAAACTATAGCTGCCTTTGGTTAAAAGAACAAAATGAATGATGATGATGGAGGCTGGCCCAGTGCCATGCTGTGGTGGCATCCCACATACAAAGTGGAGGAAGATTGGCACAGATATTAGCTCAGGGACAATCTTCCTCAAGCAAAAAAAGAAGAAGATTGGTAATAGCTGTTAGCTCAGGGACAATCTTCTTCACCAAAAAAAAAAGATGGTGATGATGATGATGATGGTAATAAAGATAGTAACATATTAAGGTTATAAATACAAACACTCTAAAGAGAAGAAGGCTGATGAAGGAGAATTGACTTGAAAGATTCACACACAGTCTTTCCAAAGTACAAAATATTTTTCACACTTATGAAAAAATAATATTCTTCAGCTTTTTATTATCTCTAAAAAAGTGCCGAAGAGCTATAGGGAAATTAAAACATCATCCAATGTCCATTTTTAACTGAAAAAAAATTGTAAGCAAGACATAACTGTCCTTGCACAGAAAACACTGCAGATGCAAAATTTTCCAGATTGTTTTATTTTATGATTTGTAATTTGAGATGGTGTTTGTTGTTGTTATTTGTTTTGTCTTACTTTTGGTTTTTTTCACTATAGAGCATCATCCTACGATGCCTCTGCTTTGGAGCAAATTAAAATAAGACTCTATTTCAGGTGATCAGCTTGAGAGTCAGAGAAAGAAACACTGAAGTGTAACCAGTGATTCAGGAAGCCTTCACTGCACCCAGATCCCTGTGAGCCTAGGACAAGATGTGGCAGGAAACTCTGGAAAAGCAGGCAGCAATGTTCCAAACACTCCAGGGCAGGAAATAAACCAGAAGGCCACATCCCAAGGGCAACCAACTTGCCTATGAGAGAAAAACCAACAAACAAATCAGATGGCACTGATTTTTATTTTCAGATATATGGCAATCTCATTGGAAAACTATTTTTTTCAAATAACACAAAAACATAGAAAAATAAATTGACAGTAAATCAAACATGCATCTGGAAAAACTCCATATGGATCAATTTATGACAACTAACAAGCTATGTAAAAAATACATAAACACACACATATATGTGTATATAAACAGTCATGCAACACATAACGACTTTTCAATCAATGACGGACCATATATGTGACAGTGGTCCCATAAGATTTGTACTATATAGCCTAGGTGTGTAGGAGGCTATACAATGTAGGTTTGTGTAAGTACACTCTATGATGGTCACACAACAAAATTGCCTAACAATACGTTTCTCAGAACGGATCCCCATCATTAAGCAACACATGACTATAGATAGATAGACACATATATATATATACACAAATATATTCTAAGAAGAATTCTAAGATGTATATATGTAAATATTAACATATATTCACAATCTAATATGTAAATGTAATATGTAAATATATATAAATACTCTAAGAAGACCCTCTGTAAAATAGAAGCAAGACTAAGCACAGCACTCATATGTTTTATTAAAACAATGTGAGGCATTTAAAATTGGGCTTGCCATTTCTCTGACAGGAAAAGAAATTTAGCCAATTTACGATTGAAAAGACAAATGGGCAGTACACATTTATATCAAGTGGAAAGTAAAAGAAAAATTAAGTAACTGAGTACATGACACAGTGGAAGAAAGTTTTAGAGTCAGACAGACCTGGGTCCATGTCTGCTCCTCCACAAACTGCTGTATGACTCTCAGCAAGTTGCTTCACCTCTGAGTTTCAGTGTCATTCTGGTAGAGTTATTGTCTAGATTTACAATAATTTTTAAAGCCTGACTCATTGGCACATCACATATGCTCAAAAATTATAGTTATTATTATTATCTGAATTTCAGACTTGACATTTCATTCCATCCTGGTATTCTACCATCTCTGATCCTCTGTAGAAGCAAGCCAAAAAAAAAAAAGTCTGTCTTATTCTTCATTAATTCATTCATTCAAAAATTATTTTACTGGATGCCTACTAGGATATCAGCCTCTGTGGCAGGCAGTGGAGATGCAGCAAGGAGCAAGAGAGATACAAACACAGTGCCTGCCCTCATCAATCCTTTAGTCAAGTAAAAAATATACATCAAATGAATAACTATATATGCTGTTCATTTATGGTAATAAGTGCATCAAGAAAAAGTACAGAAGGGCCTAACACATTCTAGGGAAGGGGAAAAAAACTAAGAAAAGCTCCTTCAAGCTGAGACCTAAACAATGAATAGGATGAGTTATTCAACCAAAGAGAGCAGGAAGCATCTCAAGAGGACAGAACAATGTGTGAGAAGGCCAGAAAGTGCAAAATATTTGGCACATTCGAGGACCAGAGACAGAATGTCCACAGAAGCAGAATGTTCAGGAGAAAGAGGGTCACTGTTAAACATATATAGATACATGTCGCTTAACAATGGGGATACATTCTGAGAAATGTGTCATTAGTGATTTCGTGGTTGTGTGAACATCACAGAGTGTACTTACACAAACCCAGATGGTATAGCATATTACAAACCTAGGCTATCTGGTACCAATCTTATGGGATCACCATCACATATGTGGACATCATTATGTGGGGCATGACTATAAAGAACAAGTGGGTCAAATTTGAACCATAGAAGGAGCATGACAAAAACCACTGCCTAGTCTTTGAATTACTCAATGAGACAATGAACAAGGGAGCACAGAATCTTTGAGACAGCACAGTAGTAACAGGTTTCTTGCACAGAATTGAGCTGTAGGTGGTGAACGTCACAGCTACTTTGGGAAAACAATTGTGTCCCAGAGAATTCCTGCCTTGTAAATATATCTCAACCTATTTTAGGGACGCTTGAAAGTAGCACCGGATAACTAAATAATTCTCAGCCATCATGTGTCAATCTTGTAATATCCTAGCCACAAGATATTTCCCTCTTCTGTCCTCCCAAGAGAAACATGTTCCTAAATCTCTTTTAAAACTTCACAAGCTTCATTGTAAATACCCACTTATCTATGTACGCGCCCACATAAACTGGGACTGTGTTATCTTCAATGCCTAGATCAGTGGGACACAAATTAGATGCTCAATAAAAAACTGTATTCATACGTTTCTTCCATGCCTGCAATACCCTTCCCCTCTCACTTCTTTTTTTGTGGACAACTTATCTTTCAGATAAATAGATGGCCTTTCTGTATATTTCCTCAAAATTTCACATGATGCTGTTACCCATCAACCCATATTGTAGCTGTCTCTTTTCTTCTCTCAAGCCCATCAGATAGAAACCTCCATGGAAGAGTCACACATGGTTCATTCATCGTGCCCCTGGGACCAAGAGAAGATGCTTAATAAATATGGGTTGAATTAATTATTGTATTGAATTCGTGAAAAACTCACTCAGGAGGCCTACGAGCCTCCATCATTTTACAAAGACAATGAGATTCATCTAGTCAGCAAATTTAGAGCAGCACTAGGTCCAGAACTCACCAGGCCTGAGTTATAACTCTGGAACTCATCCCACGGAATTTGGCTAATTTCCTATGGCAGACATTAAGAACTATTAGCATTTATATTTTGTTTCTTTGTTTTATTTTGTTTGGTTCTGTAGAGGAAAATGCTTTGGCATTAGTGTCAGCCATTAAAAAAAAAATAGAAAAGACATAAAGGCAGAGGATCCTAAGTACTTAGAAAAAGGTAATCAAGCAAAAAACTGAGCAAAACCTATTCATCACAGAAGAACAGAAAACAACAAATTAATTCTCAGGCTCTCTGGGGGCTAAAACAACAAACCAAGTAAATATGTGCTAGCAATCCTACAAAATATTCAACAACCATGAGCCTGAGTTTGTTCTTTTAGCAGAAAGAATCAGGCCATTTTATCCCAGCAGTGTTTGCCTATGCGTACTCCATGGAACATTCTCTGAGAGGGTTCCACGAGCTAGTAGGTTTGGGCTAAATGCCTCATCTTCCTCTGCAATTAACATGTGTGACAGTGAAGAAACTGGTTCCACCTGTTTAATCCACTGCTTTCCAAATTTATTTAACTTCAAAAAACTTTTTTCTCCTCCCTTTAGCACCAATTAATACTTACAGAAAGTAATGTTTCCCAAAATGGAAAATATTTGTGTATATAGTGGGAGGCAGGGAATGGATAAAAGGGAAAATCTATTCCAAGAGTAGATACTTACTGGCAGGTCTCTAACCACATGTAAATGTAAAGCTTTTCCACAAAAGCACTCTCTCATTACTGTCTTCCATTCTGCTACTTGAGATATTCCTGTGTCTCCTAAAATCAAGGTAAGTTAGACTATAAGGACTGTAGAGGATGATCGTGGTCCCCCAAAATGGAATAAAGTTAGTTTGATATGAAGTTAGAAATTCCAACAGCTTTAATAATACAGTTGCCATTGTCAATCACATCTTTTAATAGATACATAGCCCCCAGCAACCTCTAGTCCGTTTTTCAGATGCTTTGTACAAAATGTGCTGAGAATTTCTTCTTCCCCCCTTGCTACTCTGACTTGATATGGCATTGTCTATTTCAAACATGCAGCTAATGACGTTTCTGAGGATTCAGAGGTAAGAGATACAGAAAGGCCCATAGGAAAAGTTACAGTCATTAAGACCTCTAGACATGAGCTGTGCAGGAAGCAGACACGGTTTCCCAAGATTGAGCTGCAACTTTTAAAAACTTAGTGTTAAGGACTGAATGTGTGTCCCCGCAAAACTCATATGTTGAACCCTATCCCACAAAGTGATTGTATTAGGAGAGGGGGCCTTTGGGAGGCGATTAGGTTTAGGTGAGGTCATGAGAGGAGCCCTCATAAATGGGGTGAATGCCCCTGTAAGTGTCATGAGAGAGTTGGCTTCCTCTCTCTGCTCTCCGCCATGTCAGAGCAATAAGAAGACAGCAGTCTGCAACCCAGAAGTGGGTGTTCACCAGAACCTGACCGTGCTGGCACCCTCTCTTGGACTTCCAGTCTCCAGAACTATGAGACATAAATTTCTGTTGTTTATGAGTCACCCAGTCAGCAGTATTTTTGTCATCACAGCCCGAATGGAGTAAGACACTTAGTAACATAATCCAAAAATGTATTAATAATGAAGAAAAAAATGATTTATAAAATGTACCATCTGTGGGATGATTTAGCATTTTCCAAGAAGTTTCAAATGTACAGAGCCTCAGTAACAGAGTTCCTTTAAGTGGAACGTTTTCTTGGGAATTTTTTCAAGGTGTGCTCAATATTTACTAAGCATTTTCAATATCACAAAATATACCGGAGATGCAAAAATGCAAGGGGCTGCCCTATGGAAGTTCACAGTCTAACCGTGGAAACAAACATAAGAGTTAAATAATTGAAACGATGTGTAGTACATGTTTTAATAAGATAAGATCACATAGATTAGCACGATGGAATGAAGGGACTAACCAAACGTGGAAGAGTAGAGGAAGGCTATATCACAGAGAAGGTGCTAGAGTTCGGTCTTGGAGGACCAACAGACATTTGCTGGATGGCCAGATTGGAGAAGGGCATTCTGAGCAAGGGAATCACATGAGATATTTGAAAGAGTCGAGTCATTTCAAGAAACTGTGGGGCAATGAGCGTTGCTGGTTATTAAGAGGCAAGCAGAGGAGAGAAGGAAGCAGGGGCTGATTTGGGTCTACTTGCTCTCCCCTAGGACGTAATAATAATTCTAACCATTTTTAAGCTCTTTCACATCTGTCAACCAAGACTATTTTGTATTCATTTAAAAGATAAATCAAATGTGATAAGAAGAATTTAATATAATAGAGTTTTTATCTCAGCAAGTGAATACGAGAACTCAATTGTCTTTTGCTTACAACCCATTCTACGGGACAACAGAAGCTTCTGAGTGAAAACAGAATTCATTTCTACCAAAAATTCATCTCTACCAAAAAATTTTAGCTATTCTGACACAAAATGGCAAATGTCTGTTCGCAAGGAAGAACAAAGTCCCCATCAATTCAGACAGCAAGAAAGCAACAGGCCTGAAACTCCTTTCCACCTTTCCTTCAAGCCGCCAACACCAGTCATGGTGCTCCAATCTGAACTGAGGACGGCCCTCCCACGACGCCGCTACATCAGTCTGATGAAAAAGGCACAGCTGCCAGTGGAGACATTAAGGTTCTTTGGTTCGAAACAAAATAAATAGAATCTGGTTATCTTAAGCCAGAAAGAAATGTCTCGGAGGGACATGGGAGAGCTCACAGAATTGAAGGAAAAGCTAACAGGCCTGACTTCCGAGAGGGTCCAGCTAGAGCAGCTTCAGGAATCATGATTCATTGCAAGAACTGCCATCAATCTCCTCCAGATGCTGTCATCAGGATGAAGGAATGGCAAACATTTTCTGTCTTTCTCATTCCCCTTAAGATTCAAAATCTAGGGACAGAGCATCTGATCCCAGTAGCTTACATCCCTTATCTACCCCTTAGCCAAGGGAAGGCAGGGCACCAAAACAAAATGATGAGGGAAGGACAGCTTCCCTAAACAGTATCAGAACCCTGATACTGACATAAGAGAGAGGAGATGCTGAGCAGAGAAAATCAACAAAGGCCACCAGAGTCCATCATCATTTTGCTGAAACAACATCACACATTTGGAAATTTATAAATAATCTCTCCACGTATTCAACAAAATCTACACCCTGTACACATATAAATGGGATGAGATGGAAGAGATATTACAAGGGAGGCAGGAGAGCAAGACCTAGGGAGGTAAACTGCAGGATCAAATCTTAGTTCCGCCATTTCGTAGTAGTGAGAATTCAGCCAAGTTTCAAACTTCTCTATGCCTCAGTTTTCTCATCTATAAAATGAAGGTGATAATGTAAGAGTTGTTGGGAGGAAATACGAGCTAAAGAATGTGATGCATTTAGTGCTGTGCTGATCCATAAGCACTCAATAAACAGTTACTGTCATCTAGTGGCCTGGCACTGTGACTTCTATAGATAATTCTCTCCGCCTTAAAAATTTCTTGTTTTGATCCTTGTTTTCTCTAGATCCTCTTATGTACCATCACAATATCATAATAGAAATTCAAGGGGAGAAGCATTTTTGTTTTTCTTCACTGCCTGTTTCTCTCCTCCCTGAGAAGAATAGTCAAGACTCCATTGAGATTCCAAGCTAATGTTCTGTGGCAATTGTTCAGCATGGGTAGCATTCAAAACACAATTCCAGTAATTTTTTTCTCTGAGAGGTACACAGCTAAGGTTAATAGAGGTTCCACTTTCAAAATATATCAGCCCTGAGCCACATAAAAGGATTATTTAAGAGGGCACAGGGCATAGGACACACCCTGATATGAAAAGGCCTAGCAACTAAAATTAATCTTACAAGCTCCCACACAAACCAATTTTCATTGACTCTGAATTTTCTATCTAAATTACTTTTTTCCCCTTGTTCAGGCAGGTCTAAAAAAAACGAGTAGGAAGAAGAAAAATCCTTTCATTTGCAAACCATCGCACAGATACCACCTGCACCTTTTCAGCATTTAAAGGTACATGACTTTGTCCTTTTGCTGTTTCTTTCTTCTCTGTTTTTCTCTGCAGAGTTGATTGACAGTAGCAAAAGTACAAAAATAAAATACCCATTTCCCCTCATCAACTCTCACTGCCTTTTAAATTATCTTGGATAGTCTTTATTTGTAAATACCCTACTATGAGAACAGATGCCTTGAAATTTGCTAAAGAAAAGAGTAGCTTTCTCTGCTTTTTAATCAAAAAACATAACTTCAACATAAGTAAAATAGGGGAAGATTTGAGATTTTTGAAAATCTTTCTTTATGTCCCTGAAAAGCTTATTTTTTTAAAACTTATTCAAAGTTTAAAATAGAAGATAAAGTTCTAAATTAGACTAGACAGGTTTTCTTCAATTACGTTCTTGGGATAGACATTTGAAATAAACGTCAAGCTAACAAATTACTGGTCAAAATGCTCTCAGAAGTGTTTCAAAGTCCAAGATTATGTCTTTATCCTCTTTTTTTTTAAAGATTGGTATCTGAGCTAACAAGTGTTGCCAACCTTTTTTCTTTTCTTCTTCTTCTTCTCCCCAAAGCCCCCCAGTCCATAGTTGTATATTCTAGTTGTGAGTGCCTCTGGTCGTGGCATGTGGGATGCCGCCTCAGCATGACCTGATGAGCAGTGCCATGTCCGCACCCAGGATCCGAACCGGCAAAACCCTGGGCCGCCAAAGCGGAGTGCGCGAACTCAACCACTCGGCCATGGGGCCGGCACCTGTCTTTATCCTCTTACACTTGTTTAGGAGTTTATCTCCATCAAATCATCTAAATTATTATTCAAAAGCAACTACATTCTTTTGACTCTTAACTGGTTCTGGTGGCTTGGTATTTTAATGCATAATTTTACTTTTAAACTTCTTCAAATTGGCTTAATGCTATGTACATATTACATAATTCAAAGACTAACAAACCAAGATATTATAGAAGGGAAAATCTCCAGTTCTCAAATTTGTTAACTAAGACTGCAGTACTCACATAAGATAACTCTAGATAAGGTAGAAGTCTCTAGAAATAGGGAAATTGTCCCATATTATAGGAGAAAGAAAACAAAAAGCTGACAGAATTTTAGATACCATAATGTGACATGATGTCTTGCTTGGTGCCAATTTTGCCCTTATTCCCTAACCTTCTTCATTTAAGCTTTAATTTAAAAGATAGAAAAAGTAACGAAGAGATTTAAAGAGGAGGCATCCCACATACAAAAAAGTAGCAGAGGATTGGTGCAGATGTTAGCTCAGGGCTAATCTTCCTCAAGCAAAAAAACAGGAGGATTGACAGCAGCTATTAACTCAGGGTAAATCTACTTCAGAAAAAAAAAAAAGTCTCTTACCTATGTTTTGGTTCATCAGAAACAGCAACCCAGAGAGAAGATAGGAAGACATTTTATTACTCTTCCACTCTAATCCAATACCTAAGAGTTCCAGGATCTGTACCAATAAGGAAACGGGATGGGCATTCATCTACTAAGAGAATGCTCCTTGGAGATGGACAGAATACTGTCTCCTTCCACCCTCTCTCGACATGATCATTGGATTTCTGCTATTGTCCATCTGCCCCCTTTACAATTCCAGAAGAATTCCATTGTGTGTTGTATTCATTTCCTAGGACTGCAATAACAAATTAAAACAAACCAGGTAGTTTAGAATAACTCTCTTCTGGAGTCTGAAATCAAGGTGTCGGCAAGACCATGCTCTGTCTGAAGGCTCTAGAGGGAGAATCTTTCTTACCTTTTCCTGGCTTCTGGTAGATGCTGGCAATCCATGATGTTACCTGGTTTGCAGCTACGACACTCCAACCCCTGCCTCCCTCTTCACGTGGTGTTCTCCCTGTGGATCTGTGTCCAAATTTCCCTCTTCTCATCAGGACACCAGTCATTGGATTAGGGTCCACTCTAACCCAGTTTGACCTCCCTTTAACTGGATTACATCAGACCCTATTTCCAAATAAGGTCACCACAGATTCTGAGGGCTAGGACTTCAATGTATCTTTTGAGGGGACACAATTCAACCTACAACACATGCGTTCTAGTACAAAACAGTGTCCTGCTGCCCTGCACTGCAGGAGAAGATGTCAAATTATCCCTCTTTCCAACTAGGCACATGACCTGATTCCAGTCAACTGGATGCTCCCACTCCAGATACAAGTGACACAAAGGTGAAAGACATTGAAATTTCATTCCCAAATGCAGGAATGATGCCTCTCTAGTATCCCAATACTTGTGCAATTCTGTAATTTCTTCCAAAATATTAAATCCCTTTTGGCTTAAGATAGCCAGAATCAGTGTTTGTTATTTGGGAAGGACAACTCTCAAAAATATAAATAGGAGAAATAGAAGGAGGGGGAGCAGAGCTATATCTTCTCTAGAAGGTGTAGTCTCTGCAAGAAAAGAATGTGGTCTTAGAAAAGCTAAGAAAGGAAGAGCCTAAAAGAAGTATATACTGGAGTATGTCTGTGGAATCAGTTCAAACTGTTAAGGTTCCAGGAAGCAGGATTTAAAAATCCCTGTATTTAAATCGGTAACACATTGGGAAATGGATGCTTTTTTATGGTTGGTTTAATACAAGAATTTAACAAGCAGGGAAGAACCATGAGAAATGAACACAGGGGAAGTGTTCTGTGTCAAACATTAAATCTGGGTAAATCTCTCCTAATTTGGGGATGGATAGATAGATAGATAGGCAGACAGATAGACTGATAGACAGACAGACAGAGATCCTCAAAGAATGATTGATATATGCAGAACATTAAGAAGGGACTAATACACTGAAGAATCATAAGAAGAAGATCATGACTCTGAAGGTAATTTATTAGCAGAAATAAAGGAAAAAACATTACATATTTTACAGCACCGCTCAGCACTATGCCACAGCATCTAGCCTTCATGAAAGAAGAGCAGAAAATCAAATGTGAGGTAGACTGAGAAGAAAAAACAGCACAATGATGTGCAAATATAATTGACTAAAATAAATCAATGAAATTAAAGTTCAATTGAAGATTAAAAGAATCAATGGAAGTATTAAAGAAGAGAATCGACAATATTGTGAAAACTGGGCAAGGAGCTATGTTAGGTTTGGCTTGGCTTTTCTTTGAACCAAAGGTAAATACCTACCACGCCAAAATGCGAACAAAGCAAAACAAGGATGGAATATTGAGCAGAGCTGGTTACTACTCCTAAACTCCACATGTACCCTGCATCTCTTAACAAACAGAGACGTCTTCTACAACTAAAGAAAAAATCAGGTGAATAAAAAAAGAATTATTTTGTTTCCTGAAACACTAAAAACTGTCATATTAACTGACAGCTTGTTTGCCATATTTACCTGATACTTTAAAAGAATAGCATAGGGTTTTAGATCTAAATTTTTTAACAAGTCGCTTTGGAAAGATGAGCCTAACTGAACACATATTTAATGTAATGTAGACGTAAATGGATCAACGATTCCTCAACGTGCTGTGAAAAGATGGTATACATTAAAGTCTCTTGGGATCATCTTCTTACACTCTTTGCCCCTTGCAGTCTCAACTTGTCTCATAAAAAAGAAACTTTGGTCAGAACTTCAGCTTTCTCTAGGAAAAGCTGGACAAAAGACTTCCACACTTTTCTCACTCCTAACTGGATTGTTACCACAGGAAGAAGTGCTAAAAATGGAGTTTGGTGACAGTCTGATATCCATATATTTACTTTCCTATCCTGAAGCTCTCAATTAGGGGCAATTTTGACTGCCAGGGGACATTTGGCAATGTGTGGAGATGTTTTATTTTATTGCCATGACTTTGGTGGGGGGAGGGTACTACCGGCACCTAATGGGTAGAGGCCAGGGATGCTGCTAAGCACCCTACAACACATAGGACAGCCTCCCACAACAAAGAACTATCCAACCCAAAATGTTAATAATGCCCAGATTGCTACACCAGATGGAGAACTCTGCTTCTGCATAGCCCTACCTCATGTTCTTCCTTCCTCTTGCTTAGTTCTACTTCCCATCTCATGAAATAAGAAAATCAGGCAGGATCTTCTTAAATTTTCCACCTTAACTTGCACTGGTAAGTTTTATCTGCATGAGAAGCAGGAGGCCCTGTTTGTACATGTGGTACCAATACGGCTTTGAACGTGACAGTTTGAGTCTCACAGAAGATGGGAAGGCAGATTGGGGCCACCAGATTTGCTGTGATATGAGTCACTCTAACAGCCAGAATATTTGATCAGCTGGAAACTTTGCCTCTATTCATGGGAAAGACTCAGAGAGAGAGGGGTTTGAAGAGTGGGATCAAGATTTGTATTAAGTGTGAGATACTTGTTCGATATCTAGGCAGAAAGGTCAAGGAGGCAGTTGGGCATATTAGCCTGGGACAGATGGCATTGAAGATGTAAATTTAGAAATTATCAGTGATGGCTATTTGAAACCATGCAACTAAGTAAATTATGTAGGATATGAGGATAGATTAAAAAGAAGAGGACTAACTGAGCATTCCAGTATCTCGATATTT
This sequence comes from Equus caballus, assembly GCF_041296265.1. Lineage (NCBI taxonomy): Eukaryota > Metazoa > Chordata > Mammalia > Perissodactyla > Equidae > Equus > Equus caballus. Next base: position 32,639,306 of record NC_091697.1, on the reverse strand, counting down.
ACAGGTCAGGAAAAGGCAGAGGAATCAGCAAGAAAACTGAGAACCAGAGGCTGTACAAGTTAAGGGAGCTGTCTTCCAAGAGAATAGCGAGACAGACTTTCAGAGAAAGGAAAGATTGAAGGACCCCTTGAGAAATGGAGAAAAAGATCTCAGTTTCTTGTCTAGAAAGGACATTAATCATTTTCCCTGTCCAACATCCATTCCTAATGTCTTAGCTTAGGCTCCCTAGAGGCAGAGCCTGAGAAGGGGTTATTTATTGAGGCTGTGCTCTCAAGAAAAGGGGAGCAAGGGAAGAAGGATGAGGCAGAGGGAAAAGCTAATCAAGGATGTGGTCTCTCCTTAGCTTTGAAGCATGATGTGCATTAACTTATTCCCTCCTGGAGACAAGGGGCAGCCCTTTGTCCCACTGAATCAGTCACTAGATGGAAGCTGCTGGAGGAAGGGGTGGGTTACTTTCCCATAAGCTACCTTTGGCTGAAGGTAATTATCTGGAGAAGGGAGCAGCTTTGAGCTGTTAGCAGCGAACACTCACAGCAACTCAGTGATGGATACCCCAGCTTGGTAAAGGATCTGGGAGGGGCACCATCAGCATCTACCTTCTTCTTCTGTTAACCAACCATAGTATTCATTTAGGGAACCACTGCTCCCCTACTCTCAACTTGTTCCGGTGGGGGTTGACTCTATTCCCTCCACTCCTACTCCAGTGATCAATCGACATGAGACAGGCCTCCTCAAATAGTATCGTAATTATGGATTTAGGCACCAGCTCATGACCCAATGTGGAACAGTGAGGGCCAGATCCAGAAAATTTGCAAGAAGTACTAGGAGAGGAAATATCTGTCTCACCAGGGTTGCTAAGATCTAAAGCGACGTTGCAACTTTACCGCCAGGAGGAAGAAGCCTACCTAAGAATGGAGTCAACTCAGTTTAGGGACAGTGACAAATTTCTGACATTGTCTCTGCACCTGGATACAAGCATACTGATTTACCCATGCTTTTTCTTTTTTCAGTTTTTTTTTTTTTTTTTTTGGTGGGGAAGATTGGCCCTGAGCTAACATCTATTGCCAATCTTCCTCTATTTTGTAGGTGGGATGCTGCCACAACATGGCTTGATGAACAGTGTATAGTTCTGCACCCAAGATCCAAACCCACAAACCCCAGGCCACCAAAGCAGAGCGTGTGAACTTAACCACTATGCCACCAGGCCGGCCCCTTACTCACACTTTTTAGGTTTCTGAAACAATCCTTCTTTTGCTTTAGCCAGCTTGAGTTGAGTTTCTGCCTCTTATACTCACCTTGAGGTCTAGCTGTACCACCAAAAACTGACTTCTCTGTGATTCCCCTATATTATTTACAGTAATTCCTGATGCCAATTTGAATAGCTCTCTTTTCCTTGCAATCAAATATGCTCTAAGATATATAGAATACACACGGACTAACAATTCAAAATTATAATACAATTCAGGGAATAATCTCAAAATATGACCAAACATACTTCCATCTTTCCTGGACGTTTGAGAAGGCCCTTCAGAACGATCCAATGCTTTTGGGTTATGTTTTCTAACGCCACATATTATTATAAGATATTTTCCATTTGGTATAAATATTAAAGGGAGAAAAATAGATTTTACTAGCAATTTCCCAAAACAAACAAACAAAAAAATCTATCCTTTGCTGAGTGAGAAGCCATTATTAGGACTATAGATTGCATTCCACTATGGTTACCTATGGTCTTTTGTCTGATTTAACTTTCATAAAGTGCTATAAGACATCACTTATTTCTAACATAAGTCTTATAAAATGATAGCTAGAAATCATTCATTTCCTCTACTTAACCTATTGTTCACAAAACACTTATCAAAATTTTGCTAATATACACTGATCCAGCCCAAATCTAGGAAGTAATAAATCACAACTAGGGGGCCAGCCCCATGGCCGAGTGGTTAAGTTTGCACGCTCTGCTTCAGCAGCTGACGGTTTCACTGGTTTGGATCCTGGGCGCAGACCTGGCACCGCTCATCAGGCCACAGTGAGGTGGAGTCCTACATGCCACAACTAAAGCGACCCACAACTAAAATATATGCAACTATGTACTGTGGGATTTGGGGAAGAAAAAGCAGAAAGAAAAAAAATACATCATAGCTGACCTTGTTGAAAGTCTGGCAGTTTCATTTAAACCCTTATTCCTATCTATGTATGTGTCTTTCTCTATTATGGTTTCCACACGCTATAGTTGTTCTTTAACCCCCCCAAAGGTCATGTTCATTCACAGTGATTTCAACACTGTTCAGTCATAGTAGAGGCTGAATACTGAGTCTCCTGGCCAAGCCTCCTCTCTCAGACAGGTTCATGGTGTTTGAGGCATGAAGCTATTGCTGGAACTACAAACATTAACTTTTTAAAGAGAGATCAATGGGAGAAAATGTATCCTAAAGAATCTTAACATATTTAGTGCAAAAAAAAGAATACCAAGCAGACAAATGCTGATGAATGCCAGTTAGAAAGATAATGTAGAATGAGATAAAAAGGCTACCAGGAAAATTGTGATGATGCATAGATTTTTATGTCTGTTTGTTTTTTGTTAATATGACACCACCCAGTAACAAGAGTCCTTGTCTCTCTGCATTTTATGGCTAGAGGAGAACCTTCAGAAGAGATGAATTTCCTTTGATTCTACCTCCCCACAATCCTCTGAGCTCCTCAGAGAGCAATGTCAATTATACCATCGTTAATGCAAATGGCATTTTAAAGAGTGAGTACACAGAGAATGCTAATGCTGCTCAGAAGTGCCAGTGTGCACTGCAGACTTTCCCCTAAAGTCTGCAGCCCATCACATGTCTTTATTCATTCAGACCTAATCCTATCAACTGAGAGGAGACGCCACTGGCTTGCTGTCTGCCTTTGTCACTCAAACTCACCCATTGAAAACAATCCATTTTCTAAAGTCGGACAGTGTGGAATTCAGGTTTGGCAGCCAAAAGATAAACTCCCATATACAGAGCATGATAATGAGGAACCTGCCAACTTTCTTGCTTGATGGGTTATTCTTATTAAGATAAAATGTGCTCCAAGAGCGACTCAGAAACATGGAAATCAGCTAGTTCCTAAAAAGTTATGGGAGCTTAAGGCTTTCAAATTAATGAAACAAGTATGATGTAGAAAAGTGTTGCCACTAGAATGTCCTCCTTCTATTGTGTTTTCTAATGTTGTAGTATTATAAAGAAGAATCTCATAATTGTGTTATCATGAGAATTTAGATGGCTTGATAACTGAATTATCTCTACCAAGCTTTTGTGTAATGAATCTTTAACTGTGGTAACAAATAAAGCCTAGAAGTAAATAATTACCCTACATCAATGGAGCATCGACCATGTATAGGGCACTGTGTTAGGCACCAGGAAGGACATAAAAAAGTGTAAGATGAAACACACAGGTCTTGCCCAAAAGAGGTAATAGTATATTAAAGAAACCACAACAACCAGATTGCAAGAGGAGATATAAAGCTGGAATGTCACAACAAAGCAAACGTGTGTACCTAGTAATCCTTAGAAACGCAAAGAGCAAAAAGACACAGGAACAGCACATACTGAGGCTGGTTGAGATCTGGTGATACGTCTAAAGTCTTAAGATATTTATTCTCCAGGAAATGAAGATCTAAACAATCTTTAGGCAGAGAGGTGACATGGTGAAACACTGAGGGAAGATAATACTGTCTATACATATTGTAATTTAACACTGTGGTATATACATTGGACTAGAAAGAGAGTTTATCCACTGATGGTGTATGAAATGATTTGAGATGGTGCATGAATATGGGATTAAATAATATTGAATTATGCTGTGAAATATATATACTATTTTAATTTCAATTTTTGGAAGACTTGAAGGAGAAAGCTTTCGGTTTGGTACTAACATGACTTTAACAGCTCTCTAACACTTTGTTAATACCCCTTTTAACAAAGAGAGCAGGCAATCATATCCGCTTAGAATTCGATGACATTGTTTTTATTAAATTTACATTTACTTTTATACTTACCATCTATTTATGGCACGTGATACTCATTTCCTATTTATATAAATAAGTAGAAATAATCTAAAGCTTCTATTTAAAATAAAATTAAAATTAGTCAATTTAAGGGAAAATTATTAAGTATATAATAGTACATGTGTAATGCATATACGGCAAAAATCAAGAAACGGAATGCAAATGAATTCTGTTTGGAAAACACAGGCCTAGGCTAGGAGGCACTAAACATTTTCTTAAATAAATACTTGTACATGTGCAAAAGAAATGTTTGTTCAAATATGTTCACTGCAGTATTGTTATAATACAGAAAAACTGAAAACAAACTAAATGTTCCTAAACAGAAGAGAGATTAAATAAAACATGACATCACTATTCTACAATACTATACAGCTTTGAAAGAAAGGGAAAGAATTGCATGCACTCTTGTGGAAAGATCACCAAGTTAAAAAAACAGGCAAACAAAATGACTCATATAACCATACGTTTGGTACGATGCCCATTATCTTTTGAATTGTGTACATGCGTAAGTAAGTATATATAAATGTGTAGGGAAAGGACTGGAAAGATAATCATCATAATTAACATCATTCACCTCGGGAGAAGTGAATGGAATGGGGGAAAGAAGGCAAATGGCCACATTTTATTTGCTGTAGTGATGGATTGTTTGAATCCTAAATTCATGTATTTTTGAATTGTTGTAATTCTTAAAACACTGAAGAAAACAATGGAGATTTTGGGGTAAATTTCCATTTATTTTACTCCCTCCGAAAACTACACTAAAACATCAGAAAAGAATTTTTTAGAGGGCACAGAACCCCAAGGACAAAGGAAAACAGACAACTACAGCAAAATTATGAAAGCTGGATGAGTGGTAGAGTCGAAAGTAAAAGAATCTAAAGAAAGCTCAATCTTAAACCAGCAGTGGAAGAAGCCAAGAAGAAATCCAACATGCTTAGCAGAATCTACAATGGCTCTGAAATTGGCAACATCAGGTCCTCTGGGAATAGATCTGGAAGTGAAATTAAAAACAGGAGGATTGTTTGAAAGACTATTAAAGAAGTAGTCAGAGAATTTTTAGACTCAGTTACATCTCTACCCCTTCCCCACCCCATACAGCCAGTCTATGTATCTCCTCTGTCCCAAGATAAAAGAGGCTTTTACTCCAGAGGAAATAAGATAGATTTACTCTTCACTCTCTAGATAGGAGAACAAAAGACACAGTTAAGAGTGGAGATATAATATACATGGAGTAATATACATATATTGTATATATTGTATATAATTATTATATTACATATTTTTCCATATATTATAATATATGGAAACAATGGATTCTCCAGCAGTAATTTGCTCAATGAAAGGACCCACTGAGATCAAATTCCAATGGAGCCCACAGTCCAGAAGCCCCAAACATGCTCTCAGGAGCTTCCTGTCAACTGTTTATTGCCCCACTCTTAAAGGATCACCAACATCAGAAAAAAAAAGCCTCAAACATGAACAATAGGGTTTGAAAGAAATAAAAGCAACTTGGAGGACACAGGTCTTTGCAAGGAGAATAAAACTTCAAACGATCTATCTCTGCTGTACTCAAAAGATTAGACAAGCCCTAATATACATGAAATAAGAACAGGTACTATTAAAAGGAGAAGGAGGAAGAGAAGAAGGCAGAGGGAGGGGAGAAAGAAAAGAAATAAAGAACAGAACAAAAAAGAGCTATTGGGAACAATAACAATATACATACATACACTTATGCGTATGTGGATATATACGTGTATATGGGTGTGTGGGGGGCGTAACTCAATGGAATAGATGAATGAAGAAAGTGAGTAAATCTCCCAGAAATTGAACAAAATGACTTCAAAGAAGAGTTATGCATATATTAATGACATTTATGTGCTTTTCTTTCAGAGCTGTTTGCTCGTAGCTTACATTAAACCCCGCTGGCCCATTGGTTTATCTAGATCCTCCAATTTCCCTGTTTCCCCTAACACTTAGTTTTCCACTATCACCTCAGGGCTAATTCTTCTGTAGAAAAGATCCCGTCTGTATTTCTTATTCTGATTTCTAATCCAATGTCCCAATCAAAAGAAAAATGTTAAAATATAAATCTCTCCCTTCTCTGCTTTTGACCCTGAAAGAGGAGGAATGTCAACCCATAAAAGGAAAGAAAGAAAAAGTCTAGTGTTTGCTTATGTCAATCTCTTCCTCTTGAACGTAAGCAACATGTGGTTAGGGACTTTGTTTTGTATTCTCACTGCCAAAATAGTGCCCAACGCAATATAACAGCACAGAAAGTATTTCTTGAATAAATGAATGAATGAATGAATGAACAAATATATGCCATGTATATGTAGCTTTTAGAAGTGCCACTGCAACCTGGGGAAAGAATGGACAAAGTAACAAAGAAGCAGTGAGAAAGACTCTGACAAGCACAGACTTTTGTCTCTTACGGCATTTGTTTTGAAAAATCTCAACTAAGGGATCTATGCAGCTGACTGCATTTCCCCCAGTCTAATTAATCAGACCATTCTCTGAGGTACAGTAGTCAATCTCTGTAATGGCTCTCTTTACGTACATATTTGTAACCCAGGGATTCCCATCTGTTATGGGATACCCTGGGAAAAATCCCTTCTATGGGCCTTAGAGCCCCCACTCCCTCCTCAATTTTTTTCTTCTTGTTAGAAGCAGATGGTTTAACAAGCTATGAGCTATTCTTTTTTACTTAACATTTTCCTAATTTTAGCAAAGTAATACATCCACGTGGCTTTAAAGTCACAATCAGATGGTTTGGTAGAGACAGGGCCATTTGGTTGGGGAGCGTCCAACTGTCAGCATTTGTGGATCCCTCCTGTCTCAGGGTATGAGCCTGACTGCCAGTATTCTGAAAGCATTTTAGGAGAATAGGGACAGAGGATCTCACATTCGAGTTGCAGACATTCAGCATCTCCCTGTGATCTCCAGCTGTCAAATATCTCCAGCGTGATCCTCCCAGTTGCTACCAGGAGAGACCAGGAACAGTTTCCAGGTTAGGAAGGGTGAGAGAGGTGAGTTGGGGCTCTAAGTGCTTTTTATACAAAAATCTAACAAATCCTGGTTTTTCACCTCATGCCCCGCTCCAATTTTAAAGCTCTCTAGTATCTCCAATTCCTAAGCCTTTCTAGATTCTAGGACGTAATGTTTCTTTTCTCACATTGGCATCATCCATGCAGCCTTTAGTTTCAGCTTTTCCAGGTTGGCTAATTCAGTTTCTACTATTCCATCTGCTTTCAGTTTCCAAAATGTTGTCAACTTCTTTCCTGTGTTGTCGTCTTCCCTTATGTTTCAGGTTTTTTAATGAGTACATACTTTTTATTCATTTTGGGGGTTTAGGAAAGTGCAAAGATAAACATGTGTTCAATCCTCCACATTTAATCAAAAGTCTTTATTCAATGTCCTTAACGTAATGTCTATGTGCACTTCTAAGAGATAAGCTGTATTGAGAAAAAAGAAAAATTTATAATGTCTTAAATCTCCTATTTTTTTTTAGAAATCATGAGTCTTTGCTTTTTAGGATTTTATAAAACAATAGTGATCCTAATAAGGAAAAAGAATGCTATAAGTGGGTGTCACCAAAGATCCATAATTTCTGCCCTAAGGAAAATAATAAAGGAGGCAGAAAATGCACTTCCTTACCACACACACACACACACACACACACACACTCCAGGATGGTGCCCTTTTCAACCTGCAGAAAGTTGGTAGTATTCCTAGCAGTCTATCTCCATTTACTTGTCCGTGTTCATTCATCTGAAGCCACATCAGCTCAGGACCAAAGACCTTTCAGAAAGCTGAAGAATCCCACTTTCGGAAAGAAGCGGGTGCTGTGTGGGTAATATTGTCTGGGGGTGACTTGGCACTGTTTCAGACAGGAAGTAAGTGAAGAACAAAACCCTCCGACAGCTCTCTGCCTCTTAGTGCCCTGCAATTTGCATTTTACTTGGAATCAAAAAAGATCCAGCCTTGGCCCAAAATAAGGGCAGAGAGAGGGGCTTCCTGAATGTTGCTTCTTGTGCACTGATCTTGATCCTTTCGGACATCTTGGAGTCCATTACTACCATATACTATTGACATGGTATACTATTGATGACACTGACCATCAAGTTTTGGTCCCTTCTTTCCACTTTCTGTAGCATCCTGGTCCCTGGGTCTTAATCCTGATCGCTAATGTTCCAGGTTTCTCCATTCCTACCTTGACTTCCTGACTCAAATACCTCAGGCTGCCTCTGAACACTGATAAATCGGAGGTCTCACACTGCCCCCATACCCAACATCATTAGCTCTATAGCACTGCTCTTATTCTCTCTCTCCTTTTTCTGATTCACACTTACGAAATGTTAACCTGTTGCCAGCCATGCCTGTGCTAGTATCACTCCTGTTCAAAACTCTCTGAAGTCTCCCTAGTAATCATAGATAAAACCCACCGTCTTCAGCCTACAAACAAAGCCATGCACAAAATATCTTTACCTAAAAATTACCCAAATGGGTGATCCCACTCCTCCACCAGCTATCTTTTCCATCAGATATTTACCTAAATATCACTCTGAGGTATCCCCGTTAGGCCTGTTCAATCCTATACATCCTTAAAAGGCTAGATCACCCTTTCTAACAGCCTCATCTAATATTTTGAGTTCACTTTTATCTCTCCTTTTCCACTCCTCTCAGTTTTACCTTTAATTATATACTGCCTTACATTGCTGTTAACTCTTCCTGATTAAATAAAGGAGAGAAAGATGGGTTGGATGAGAGATCAAATGATAGATACAGAGAAGAGAGAATGGTGAATCAACCTAGGAATTATACATACTCCCAAGCAACAAAACAGAGCAATTGGGACAAAGGTAATTATTAACGTACATTGTTACAGTGCTGTAAGCTTACTACAAAAGAGAAAAGATTATACTATGCAGTTAAGTAATAACTCTATGATGACTCATCCCAGCTTATTTACAGCTAAAGATTTGGACATCATGAAATCAGAATTCAGTAGTCTCCCCTTATCAATGGTTTTGCTTTCTGTAGTTTCAGTTACCCTCGATCAAGAGCGATACAGAAGCAGACGATCCTCCATCTGACATATTGTCAGAAGCTCAATAGCAGCCCAATGCTACGTCACATCACCTACGTCATTCACATCACCTCATCACCCCACAGAGGCATTTTATCATTTCACATCATCACAAGATGAAGGGTGAGTACAGTACAATAAGATATTTTGAGAGAGACACCACCTTCACATAACTTTTATTACAGTATGTTGTTATAATTGTTCTATATTACCAGTTATTGCTGTAATCTCTCACTGCGCCTAATTTATAAATTCAACTTTATTATAGGTATGTACGTATTGGGGGGAAAAAAAAAATACAGTATATATAGGGTTCAATACCATCCATGGTTTCAGGCAGCCATTGGGGGTCTTGGAACTCATCAAGGACTGCTGTAGCTTAATTCTGCATTTTATTCTTTCTACTGGTTTTAGTAATTGCTAACCAACCCCTCCACCCACGCATCCATGGTCTTCTTGCCCCTAGGGACCTAGGTTTCATTCTAGCATTAAAGTTATAACACTTGGGTGTTCTGAAGCAAGACATCTATCTTGGATTCCAAAATTAAGAGAAAAACACTCTTGGGCACAGTTTGCCATGTGTGTCAAAAAGACTATGACTCTGAAAAGTATGGGTGAAAAACCCACAAAAAATAGTCTCCTGCTCCCTACTCATGAAAATGTGTTTCTGTAATCCATACGTACTTCCAAAGTACTCTTTCCAAGCATGACATTATAATATTTCCTTGGGTAACTGAGAACAAGTTTGCTATCTTTTCTGGGTAAACTCAGTACCTATAAAAGCCCACAGGGGGAGATTTCTGATGCTAAAACATTAATAATTAAAGACATAATCAAAGAAAACTTTCCTTTGTTGAAAAATAAATAAATGAGGCCTGAGAGTGCAGTATGAACACATTCACTGTGTTCCAGGAGAAACCAACAAAGAGAGACTCCGATCCAGGCACATCACGACAAATATTTTGGCTTATAGGATAAAGAAAACATCCTAAAAGCATCCCGGCAAAGGAAGAAACAGGTTATCTACAATGAATAACAACTAGGCTGGACTAAAATTTAACGTTAAATTGTAGTTTGAAGGGAAAATCCAGTGACCTAACAATTTGGTATCCAGATCACTTGCCTTAAATGTAGAAAAATATGTGGTGCACAAAAACTCCCAAAACAAACACAAAAAAACCTTACTTGAGGACACACTCAAGCAAACTGAAAGATATAGCAAAACTAGGAACTAAATTGAGAAAGATATGAAATGAGATCGATCCCCACACTTAATTTGCACCAAACGTTCAGAATCCAGTTTGATTATGTTACCAACTGCATTCAAGAATGAAATTTGGGGCCAGCCTGGTGGCACAGTGGTTAAGTGGCACGTTCCACTTTGGCGGCCCACAGTTCACCAGTTTGGATCCCGGGTGTGGACATGGCACTGCTTGGCAAACCATGCTGTGGTAGGCGTCCCACATAGAAAGTAGAGGAAGATGGGCACAGATGTTAGCTCTGGGCCAGTCTTCCTCAGCAAAAAGAGGAGGATTGGCAGCAGATGCTAGCTGAGGGCTAATCTTCCTCAAAACAAAAAAAAATGAAACTTGACCCTAGAATACTTTATTCACATGTTTCTGTTCTGTGTGTCTCCATTTCTTCATTCCAGAAAATACATTTCTTCAACCCTCTAAGAAATGCAGCAAGAAAGGCTGGAGATTGTGAAACATCTTTGCTATAATTTTACAGCCATTTATGGCAATAAATATTAAATAGCAATAAATAATAGCAAAGAGAACAACATTGAACACTTAAATAATTTGCCCAACCTAATAAACTTAGGCATCTATGGGGGTCTTGGAACCTCCAAAAGCAAAATAGAAACCACAATTCTAAGACCAAGGATTTTTTTAATATAAATAAATAGAAAGTTAGAAATATAACAGGAAATCACTGATCATTGTCCAAAGCAGAAATTATAGGGACTAGGCGAAAATGTGATATATTCATCCTCCAAAACTTCTAATATGATGTTTACACATCCATCTAAGCGAGGAAAATATCTATTACCAAAAGTATTGAGCTTCGGCTGCTGGCCACAAGCATCAATTTGGGAGCCTGTGGTATTATTCAACATGAAGCTACCCAACATAACTGGAAACCATTATAGTATAGAAAATACTTCTCATTTGTGGAGGAAAACTGCATTTATTTGCAACAGCACTGTTCCTTTCACCGATTTTAAGGGGAAAAGTTGCCATTTGGATTATCCAGACACATGTGTTCATATCATTTCCCAAGCTATTTATCAAAGTTTTGTAGAAGGGAAAAACTTGTATTAAGAAGTAAATTATTTGTATATGGGCATTTTGTTTGGTTCTTTTGGCAGATGCGACAGCCACAAATGTAACTCTTGAGAAGAGTTCTTTATTAAAAACAAACACACAAACAAAAAACTATCTATAGTGCTCTCTCTTGCCTCTCTAAGAAAGGTGCTAGCTGTGCAATGATGCTCATGACAAGAAAATGAGGGGTATGGACAGGAGACTGGATAACACCTAAAACCTCTGAAAAGAAGAGAGGAATCTAAGCACCTCCTTCCACTGTTCATAGGGATCCAGAATCATATCAGAAGGGCCACCAAAGAGAGCCTGGAGCTGTTCCAAGGAATGGAGTATTTTAGTAATGACGAGTGTTCACGGAGAAAATCATGCTCTAAAGCCATGACTTGGAACACTAAACACATTTTCACCAGAAACTTAATGGAAAAATCACATAACATGGCAGAAAGAGTTTAATCTTTACAATCAGAAAGACCTGAATTCAAATCTTAACTATCCAGCCCAGCATATAATTTGGGCAAGTTATTGAAAATCTCCGACCCTCTGTTTGCTCATTGGTGAAATGAGGATAATAAGAACTGCCATCATGCCTGATGAAGCTTTGAGTTAATATATACACCATATGGTTACTCTATAAATATTATTAACCATGTCCCCAGATCAACTTAGAGGAAAGAAGAAATTGAGGGGATGGTTATCTAAAATAAATAATAATAATAAGATCAAACAGTAAAAATTTATTGTGAATTTACTGTGTTCTTCAAAGTTTTGGGTGCTATGTAGTATTTAAAAATTATGGTTTTGCCACATTAATCAAATAATAAACTCCTGAGGGTCATGGACTAAACTATGAGCACTAGAAAAAGTGAAAAGTAGAAATCTCTGTAGAAAGAGGGGCCAAGAAGAGGAGATGGGAGCTGAGCCTTAAAGAATGAGCAAATGAGAGACAGAGAAAGCAGGGGATGATAGAGCAATCCACACAGGAAATTAAATGTGTGTGTGGGGAGGGAGAGAGCAAGAGAGGGAGAGAACCATATGTGGGGTACCCAATGAGTGCCAGTACTGCATTCAGTGCCTTACATAGTAATCACATTTAATCCTCAGAACAAGTCTACAAAGTATTTTCTCCATTTTACAAATAAGGAAATTGAGGTTCAGAGAGGTTAGAACACAGAGCTATCAGTAACAGTCAGGATTCGAGCCCTGGTCTGCCTAATCCTACACTTAGGCTTTTCCCAACATCATAACTGTCAAAGTAATGATAAACATGATCAGACTGGAGTGTCCTGTTTCTGTTGAGGAAGGAGTACTTTTATGTTTAGAGGTCTCTGAAAGTTTGTTTTGTACAAAATTCTGAATTTTATTGAATTCCAAGTTTGAAGTAAATATCCCATTAGCCACACTCTTTAAAGTGCAGAAATTCAGCTCATTTTCCCATAGGCAAAATTTGCTTAGCAGATCTAAGAACCCCTGGAAAGACTACTATTCCCTGCTTATAGTAAATTCCCTTCTCATCCACCTCCTAACCCCAGTAAATTCTGTTTCTCACTCAGGGAGGAATTGATTTTCATTGGTATTCACTTGAAGTAGGGAAGGTCACGGCATAGAACATTGGAAATGTATTGTCTAAAGAGCACAGTTTGTATCTTGCTTCCGAGAGAAGATCTTTCAAGATGCCTTGGCTTAGCTGACTTTTCTTCCCCTCCTGTATCCAAGAAACGTCCTCGAGGGAGAAAGTCAATTTCAAATCTTCCCACTGCAGAGGCTCTGGGGCAGTCAGTTACAGAATACAGATCAGCCTATTTCTTCTGTTTTGAGATAAACAAAATCTGGGAAGACTTTTAAAAGGAAAGTTTTTGAGCAATCCTTAAAGCCTGGACTATGCTCTGATCAGACCAAGAAACAAGGTTCCAACCTAAAAACCAGCATGTTCCAATCTGAAAGCCAACTTCACTCTAGCTTTGATCCCCAGTAAGAGAATTTGTTTTTATTTTCCAGATCCTCCCCCAGCTTTGCATTTGATTTGTAAACACTCTCAATTACATAGCTCTCCTGTGCAAAAGCATCCATGCCAGGTTTGTTCTTAAAAAGCTGTGTATGAGGAATGAATTATTCTGTGCTTTCCTGAGAAAGAGTTCAGTAGAATCTGGAAGCATTTGAGGTATTCTTAATTACTCAGATACAGAATTATCAAAGCACACGGTGTCTCCATATAGATCCCTTCCTAGTATCTCACTCTAATTTTCTTTTTTATAATTTAGATATTTTACATAAAATTGTTGGGAGAAAAAAAGACTATACTTGAGGGAGCAAATGTTAGTCCAGCCTTTCTCTGCTGTGACTGGTGCTGGCCAGGGTCTTGAATATTCATGCAGAATACTTTTTTAAAATCACATGGAGTGAATATCACTTCTTTTTCCTTTCCCCCAACATTTTCCCACACTGACTAGAATAATTCAAAACTTTGGGCCGGGCACCAACCAGATTACATAATTGTGAATTTCTATTGCAGTGAGTGGTGGAGTTTGACGCTTACAGGAGCTCCTGTAAGTGAAGAGACTGGGAAGTGTGAAGCTCCCCTGCCCTGCAGCTCCCCTTAGGGAAAGAGCAAATAAAGATGGTCCAAGAGATCATCCTGTAGGGGAGGAAGACAAATCCTCGACCCTCCAGGTCCTTCTGGCTGGTCTATGAATTAAACTGACATGAGACAGAATAACAGGAGAAAATCAAACAAAGCTTTATAACATGTATACATGGGAGAAACCCAGGAAAGCCGAGTAACTCTCCAGAATGGCTGAAGCTGCCATCTTAAATACCATCTTCAGCTAAAGACAAAGGAGGATGTTGGGGGTGGGGGGAGTCAGTTATGGGAGATTACCAGAAAAGGACAGTAAACAAGAATAAGGTTAGGGGCTGGCCCCATGGCAGAGTGGTTAAGTTTACATGTTCTGTTTCAGAGGCCCAGGATTTCACCTGTTTGATCCTGGGCGTGAACCTAGCACCACTCATCAAGCCATGCTGAGGCGGCGTCCCACACAGCTCAACCAGAAGGACATACAACTAGAATATACAACTATGTACTTGGGTTTTGGGGAGAAGAAAAAAGGAAGATTGGCAACAGATGTTAGCTCAAGGCCAACCTTTAAAAAAAAAAAGAGTAAGGTTATTATGTAGATTTAAATCCTTGCCTTCTGCATTGATAAGCATTTCTAGAGATAAGGTCATCCCCCCTCTTCCTGGGACAGAGAGGGAGACACCTTTACAAATGGAGATTTCCCTTGTCTCTTACAAAGGGTAACTGCTACTGGGTTTTCAGAGTTTCTCCCCTGTCTGCAGTTTCTTAAAAGTAACCAGCCCAAAATAATCTTCATGCCAAAGAGACACACTTTGGGGTGGCCAATTCTGATTCCCCACAATCCAAATGAACTACCAAGAGCCATAAGCCAAAGACTCCAAAAGAAGACTGAACCTCTCACCTTGGAAAAACCATACTATGTATTGGCGCCAGGCCTATGGTATGTGTTTTGTATGCATTCTCTCATTTAATCCTTACAACTCTATGAGAGAGGTGTCATTATCATCCACTATTCACAAATGAGGAAACTGAGGCATAGAGTGGTCACGCAGTAAGGGGGGAGGCCAGGGTTTGCACCAGGCAGTCTGACCCAAGAGACTGCATTTTCAGCCACTGTACAATCTCATCTCTTTCAATTACCTTCTAGATTGTAAGCCCCATGAGGTCAAGGACTTAATCCATCTTGTTCATTTGCGTACCTCTGAAATCCTAGAACAGTGTCTGGCATGTAGTAGGTGCCTAATGAATGTCTAATTATTTAATTATATAACTAAATAATGAAGATATGAATAAACGAAATTCTCAATCTAGTGTCCCCTTGACCTTCAAATTTATTGGGGACAGAAAGAAGGACACTCCCAGGTGCGTGAAAGATACAAAGAAGTGAAGAATCCCTGCCCCATTATGTCTCTGATGTGGACCCAGTCAAAGGACAAATAAGATGGCAATGCCTCCCCTGTAACCACCCCAGTGCATATTTTTTCTTCTTTTTCTATAATCCTGATTAGCCTCTAATGTGCAATTTCCTAACACCATTCTTTTCTGGCATTTAACTAAATGAGATCTGAGGGCAACAGAAAGGAAACCATTTGCCTCTCAACGCTTAGCCACAGTCTCTCAGCATGAGGTCCTTGGAACTCCTCCTTCAGAACCACCTGAGGTGTTTGCTGGAGATGGGATTCCAGGGGCCTATTTCAGACCTTCTGCCTCAGACTCCCAAGGTATGGGGCCCAGGAATGTGAATGTTTAACCATCTCCCCACGTGATTATTGTGCAGACCTGTGTTCGGAAAACAGCACCTCTATCAAATCTCTTGGCCCTCGAAGGAGGCTACAAGCTCATTTTTAAGCAGCTCCTGACACTGGGCTCCAGCATTTCAGGAAATCTCTCTAATAGTACCCTCTTTCCCTCCATGCTAAACCTGTTTATTCTTTCCCCATTTCTTTAGTTTCTATCCTGTTGCCTCCCTCAGACTCTGCCCAGCTCCCCTCGGTTAATCCTCTGGCTAAACTGTGTGTCTGACTTCACTACAGCTTCCTGTCCGGGTGCTGGCTTTATGATCTTTGTGTGTCCTTGGTACTCCTTGAGCAGTACTGTCTCATCCATACGTGGCTCAAGCTCGCAGAGCCCCAGGCCCCTCCAATTCCTGGGCCCCACTACTAGGGCAAGAATTTGGACATCTGTGAACTGGTCCAAGTCACCTGCATTCCCCTTCTCTCAAGCATTGTTATTCAAAGGGAGTGTAGCATCAGGTTTAAGATTGCGGATTCTGGAGTCAGACGGAATCCACATCTCAGCTTGGCCACTTACCAGCTATGGCCTTGGCAAGGTATTTTTCTTTTCTTCCCTGAGTTTTTCCACTCATATTAGTACTTCCCTCACAGGATGGTTGTAAGGATTAAATGAACATGCGCTGCTGAGCACTGGAACAGCGCCTGACCCACAGTAGCTGCTCCATAAGTGTGAGCTGTTGCTGTTATGGCTGTTGTTGCTGTTACTGTTATTCAGGTGAAATAAGGTATCATGAGAACCCGAGGAGAGCCGTAGAGTGGGGAAAAGATGTCATGAATATGAACCCTACAGGCACACAGTGTAAAAAGGGAATTCTACCTCCCCTGTCTTGCTGGATGAATAAGGGCAGATTATACATGTAACCACCTCCTTTTCTCCCAATGATGTCAGCAGAACATTCTCCTCTTTAATTCCTTAAATACAGAAGCCACACCCGATATACAATTTATATCCCCCTTTAAGAAGAAATGTATTCAGGTCATTTTTTTCAGTCTTTTTGTGACTTCTATCAGTAAGAAGAGAAGTTAAAAATCCTGGGGAACTGGATAAAGTAATTAATTTTCTTAGGCCTCCGTTTACCATGAAATGAGAGGGTTGAATTTAAACCATCCAGCTCTACGCTCCTATAATAGGCTGGGCTCCTAGGCTGGAGCTAAGTTAGGCTGAGCCGCAGGAAGTGAAGCCTCCTGATCTTCACTGTTTCCACTGCGCTATGAGCAAGGCGTGGCCCTTGACTTTCAATCTTATACCAGAGAATGTGGTGAGGAACCTGTGGATGGGAAACGACAAGAAGTTAGGGCAAAGAGACTGGAATGAAGAATGGGTGGAAAGAGAAAGTCAGAATGTACTTAAAACATTATTTCCAAAGCATTCAATTAAAAAAAGTGTACTAGAGATTTGGAACTTGAAAAAATATATCATATAACAGCAAAAAATTGAAAATTACTTCTATGGGCATCAACAGAAGTGGTTAAATAAATTATAGTAGCATCACAAAATGAAATGCTATGCAGCCTTTAAAAATAATTAGGCAGCTTTATGCTTTGTAAGTTCTGTTAAGGAAAGATGTCCAAGGCATACTGTTATGTGAAAAATGCAGTCAGACCATAAACACAATTCTCTCTCTCTCACTCTCTCTTACACACATTCACACACACACACACACATTTATACATGCATCGAATATCTATAACAAATACATAAGCCAGCCACAGCAGCTGCCTCGTGAGAGAAAAGAAGACCGAGTGAGAGTGGAAGACAAGTTTTGTATGGATACTCTTTTGATTCTTTAGAATTTTGAACTATGTGTATGTACTACATGTTAAAAAGTAAATGAATATTAAAGATAATTTTTAAATTTATAAAAATCCCCACAATGGAGACAACAGACACAAAGTTATGGTATTTGAGAACACGATGCATATTACATATTATACACTTTTAACTCATATAAAGCAAGCCTATGCAATTCTGCTGATTTAAATTAAAGCAAAAAAGCTGCATTAATATAATACCAGGGAATTTCTTCAAAATAATACAGGTGGAGGGGAAAGGGATGAAAACACAAGTGGGCACGGATTGGTAATTGCTGAAGCTGGTGATAGGTACATGGGGTTCCTTTTACTTTCATAAAGTAGGCAGAGGCTCTGTCTACTTTTGTAAATGATTAAAATTCTCCATGATAAAAAATATTTTTAAATGGCTTCATTAGGAGTCTATAAATAAGTAGACAGGCTATTTATAGGACTCTGAGGTAAATCAAATTGATTGCAGGATATGAAGTTTGTGAGCACAGACTTAGCAAAGGGAAAGAAAGCACTTCATAAGTACTTAGCACTAGGAGCGTAGGAGCGCTGGTTCACAGGCAGCCATGAGAGTCAGACCAGGTGGGAAGTAAAGACTTCACTGAGGCAGAAGCTGGCAGCATGTGTTGCCCCAGAAATAACACTTAAATTAATATCTTTTCTTTTTTATTAACACCATTTTTTTAGAGCATTTTTTAGGTTCACAGAAAAATTGAGAGGAAGGCGCAGAGCTTTCCCATATACTCACCGCTCCCACTCATGCAGAGCCTCCCTCATTCCAACATCCCCCGCCAGAGTGGGACATTTGTTACAATTGATGAACCTACAATGACGCATCATAATGACCCAAAGTCCACAGTGTACATTACCTCCACTCTTGGTGCTGCACCTTCTATGGATTTGGACAAACGTACAAGGACGTGTATCCATAATTTTGGGGTCAGAGTATTTTTAACTGCCAGAAAAATCCTCTGTGCTCCGCCTATTCATCCCTCCCTTCCCCAACCGCTGATCTTTCTCCTGTCTCTTTAGTTTTGCCTTTTCCAGAATGTCATATATTTGGAATCATAAAATATGTAATTGACATCATTTTAAGTATCTCATAAGGAACTTTTTTTAGATCTTTCTAAAGCAGGATGACCATCCCAGTAAGGTTTTCAGGCTTCAAAAATAGCAAATAATCCTGTTCCTTTTAATTGATTATTTTTCTGAGTTTCCATGTTGATATTTGCCTTTTCCATCTCCCAAACAGCCTAGCCCAGACTGGCTTCCACCTCCACCATTTCACTGAAACCGGCCAGGCCAAGATTATCAATGACCTCCAGGCTATAAAGATCTCCTGGACATCTTCAGCTGTCATCTTTCTACACATCTCACCATAATTGATCTCTTTCTTGAAATACTCTTTCTCTAAATTTAGGCTCAGCTCTTCCACCCTCCTAGTATTTCACCTGCCTTTCAGACAACTCCTTGTCAACCTTCTTTGCTAGCCCTTTCTATCTGTTAATTTTAAAGTTTTTAAAACTTCTCAAAGTTTTCGTTTAAATAAGAAATTAGCAGAACTGTAGGTTTCATTTTTTTGTTGTGGTTACCTTCGCACATGGGAGGAAGAGCATTCCCCTTTTGGTTTAACAGAGAAAACTCACAAGTATTTACATTTCTTAGAGAAAAAAATGTCAATTTAAATATTATTTCCAGGCAACACATTATTAAGCAAAACTAATGAGATTTACCGACATTTTAGAAGTTAAAGGTTATTTTCCAAGGACACATGAGTACTGAAGTTCAAGTGCCTTATAAGATGCCATTGTCAAAAATATCCATTGCAAGGAGAATTTGATCATGCAAAACAGAACCTGCTTTTCTGCAGCTAGAAGAGGATGTGGAAACTCTACTTCTTGTGGCACTAAGATTTCTTGCACCACTAGAGGAGGCTACAGTTTGAAGGCTAATACTGGAATTCCATTAGGTAGCTCAGTGAGCAAAAGAAGCATGGCTGAAAATGCGGAACTTAAAATTTGGGAGGTGGAGGAGGAGCGTGGAATAGGAATTTTAACAAATGTGACATATAATGTTTTGCATTTCTTTGGGCCAGATATCTAAATATTTAAGTCCCTTTGTGCTCAGTCTCAGGTCCCCTACTGCTATTCTTTCTCTATACCCCTTCCTACGTGAGTACATCTATTCCTATGGCCTTAATAACTTCTCTTTGCAGGTGACTCCCAGATTATATCTCTAATCTGACTCCTCTTCAGGGCTCCTGACAGCTGTTCTACAACTGCTTGCTTGGAATCTCCAATTAGAAGACTCAAAAGCACCTCAAAATGAATGTATCCAAAACAGAACTTTTGATTTTAGGTGCCTATAAACTGTCCCTCCCCACTGTCATTGACATCTGACTGAATGGCACCATCTTGCCTCTACCCAGTTTTTCAAGCCAGAAATCTAAGAGTCATCCTGGACTCTTCTCTTTTCTTCACACTCCTCTAAATTTATCCACTCCCCATCAAGTCTTATCAATTCTGCTCTTAACCTGTGTCTTGATTCCATCAGTTTTCTTCAGTTCCACTGCCACTACGCCAATCCAGGCCACAATCATCTCTTGCCTGGGCTATTACAATCAACTTCTAAAGGATCTCTTGCTTTCATTCTTGCCCCAATCCAATCCATTCTCTCTACAACAGTCAGTGTGATCTTTTTAAAACCATAAATAAGGGGCCAGCCTGGTGGCATAGTGGTTAAGTTCCAACGCTAAGCTTCAGCGGCCCAGGGTTCACTGTTTCAGATCCTGGGTGCAGACCTACACACCGCTCAGGAAGTCATGCTGTGGCAACTTTCAAAATACAAAATGGAGGATGACTGGCATGGTTGTTAGCTCAGGGACAATCTTCCTAACCAAAAACAAAACCCCATAAATAAGAATATTTAAGTCTTTGCTTAAATCCTTTCAATGGCTTTCCCTTATATTTACAAAATCATCCAAGCTCCTTAACGTGTTTCTAAGAGCTTGTATGCTCTGGTGGTTGCCTTTCTCTTATTCTTTATAACCTCATTTCACCCCTCTCTCCTTCTCACTAACAATGCTCCAGTCACACTAGCTTTTTTCAGTTGTTCTAACACGCCAAGTTCTTTCCTACCTCAAAACCTATAGACACACTAGTCCCGTTACCTGGAACATCCTTCTACACATCCTTTAAAAGCTTAGCACCATCTCTCTCTTCAAGGCTCACCTCAACTGTCACCTCTTCATAGAGGCTTCGCAAAGCATGACCTCTGGGGAGAACATCCCTGTTAACCTCCCTTCGTGGCTCCCTGTTGTATTTCTTGTTAAGAATGTCCTTATTTCTTTACTTGTCATTGTCTGACTCATCCACAAGACTAAACTGTGTGAAGACAAAGACTATAACTAGTTGGTTCTTCATTGCACACCAGCACCCAGGACTAGGCCTAAAATGAAGTAGAACTTCCATACTCAGTTCATAAAAATCTTGTTCACAAATGAATTCATAAATGTTAGGATTATGTAAGAATACTTGTAAATATTTTCTCTAATTCTTCAATGGTAAAAAAAGAAAAATCTTCAGCTAATTTCATGATCATGGTACTTCTTTGATATGGCAGGAGGGCAGGGCAGGGGCTATCTTGTGCACTGGAGAATGTTTAGCATTATTTCTGGCGTTTATCCATCAGACCCAATAGCATTGCCCCGCCTCGCCTAAGACAACCAAATTTGTTTCCAGATATTGCCAAATGTCCTCTAGGGGGGCAAAATCACACCAAATTGACAACCACTGACCTACTTAATAAACACTATACGTCATTTTAGCCCCCACCCTGCAAAAAATAAAAGTATTAAGTGAGGAAGTTAATGCATCAAGAGCATAAGTAACCTGTGTTAGGCTGCATATAATTAAGAGTAGAAAGGATAGCAAGATCCAGCAAACAGACCCCCTAACTAATGCTAACGTAGACTCCTGGTTCATAAACACCTGGTTGAACTGCTTTTCTGGATATGAATACATTCACTTTGAAAGATAACAGTAATTATATTCCCATCAAAGTTAACATTAATTAATGTCAATTAACTGGAAAGACATCCAGTGAATTTACAAAAATTCCTTGAGGCGTAGAATTCTTTTCCCCAGTCTTCAGAAAGACATATCAAATGCTTGGTTTCTAACTATACTGGTACATCAGTAAGGCTTTTAAACAAAATTATTTTAAAAACTAAATTTATATTTTATAGTTAGCTTTTCACTAAAGATCTCAGAATCACATAAACATCCTAGATTTTCGTTGCTTTTAATAACTTATACAATGTGCATCTCTGTCTGACTTCAATGAGTGCTTAAAACACTCTGAGTGTGAATTATTTTCTCATCTTTCATGCATCAGCTTGTCTTATTTCTTAATCAAATTCATTTGTCTTCCAGGTGCAGCTTTGAGTTTTCTTAGAGGTGAACCCAAAGTTACGTTTAGAAAATATTAAGGCATAAAACTCTCAGCATGGAACAATATCTTTCTACTATTAACTAGCTCTCTGCTATGAGGCTGCTGCTGTACTAAGTGCTTTACATACTTTATAGCACATAGCCTTCATAACAGCCCTTTGAGGTAGGGACTATCGTGCCCATTTCACAGACAAGGTAAACAAAGAAATTAAGTAACTCAACTAAGTTATCATATAAAGCCAGGATTGGAAACCGAAGTCCCTCTGATTCCAAAGACCTAATCATTAACAACCAAATATGTCCTACTTGGTGGGGGTAAGAGTCAATGCATATTGTACATCTCTGGTGGTGGCCATTCTAGCCATGGTTCTTCTGAAAAAACCTGAGGCTTAAGAGAAACCTCATCTCTCATTCTAGAGGAAATACAAACTAGAGGTGATCTGAGTCAAGTAAATTGGTCCCATATTTGTCCATATATCTTGGATTGAACCAGATATGACTTCTAGGAAGTTTGGAATGGATGCCATCTACTCTTACTAGTCCTCCCAGAATCTGACCTTTAGTTTTCGGCCATGTGGGCTAGGGTGATCAGTCACCTTGGTATGCCCAGGACCATCCCAGGGTTAGTACTGAAAGTGCTGCATCTGGGAAACCCTATCTGAGGAAGTGTTCCCTCTCTAACTTCTACCAAATCTCCCTGATGCCAGCTGCCTTTCTGTATCTCTAAATGTTGCTTTTTGTTCATTTTTTGAGGAAACATTAAGACTTTAGTATGTGGCAAGCGCTATACTAGCTGCAAAGGATATTAAGGCAAAAAAAACCCAAATCTCCATACAGGTACTGTCTGCCAAGGGTATCATCCTTTCAAACTGATATCCATCCTTTCAAAAACCAGCCAGGACTAAGACCTACCACCTGCCGTCATACTCTATAAATACCAGGTCCCATCTGCCTGGTTCTTCTTCCTCCAGCCAGTTGCTCTAGCAACTGCCTTGTGTCCAACCACTATTCTCACATGGTCTAATCTATTCACGCATTGACTAAACTCCTCATCCTACAGTGACAACAGTTTCAGTACCTCTTTTCTGAATCTAGCCATCATGTCTTACTTCACTGTGAGATGTTTTGGATGACTTTAGGGAATGTGATCGTTTCTTTTACAGTGCTGAGGATCCTCGACCCTCAATTATTCTGCGAATGGAATTGTTAAGTGGTTTCCCACAAATTGATATAGACGCTTCCTATGAAAGAAAGCAGGAATGATGAAAAGAGAAAACAAATGGAAATGGATTCTGAAAGGAAGCCACTTGTCTAACTAGCCTACCTAGTGAAGAGGGAAGCTGGAAGTGGCTAAAAGCAAAGAACAGGCCTCATGAGACCTGTTGAATTAACAGTGTTAAGTGTTTTCTCAAGTTCTAGGCCATAGATTGTCAAGTAAAAACACCAGAAAAAAAAACGGCTATCAGAAGATCTCCCTTTTAAAAGATAATTGCAATTTCTAGCAATCTTGTTTTCCATCCTCAGTACTTTCGTTTCTCTGCTCCCTTAGTTCTATGTTTGTGCATCTTCCCCCTCCACCTGATGAAGCATCTAGGTGAACACTGAGGCCCTTCTCAATATTTCCCATATCTACTTTTCACAAAGAATGTACTTCTGAATATGTTGGTATCAGTTCAGCCACTTAATACCTCTGCTACCTTGAGGAAGTCACTTTATCTTTCAGGACCCCAGTTTCTATAACATGAATAGAATGACAAGAAATAACTAACATTTATTGACTTGTGTGTTATGGATAGCTGCTGTTTTTGCCTACCCTACATATATATAGGGTATACATAAGGAGTGTGTGTATCCATAGATAGATAGACAGATAGATAATCCCTTCACCTTCTTTCTAGTAACAGAACTGTCTTACAAATAGAAAATCATTACAAATAGTCTAGACTCAGTTTGTGCACCATAAAACACTTCTATCCAGCACTTAACTCCTTTTTCCCACCAATACTATCCTGATTTGCCTTGTGGAATATACATCTCCCCATTCTTAGTCATGTTCTAGGTGAAGGAGTGAGCTATTTTCAGCTTAATACAATTGATGGATCCCACCCTCCAGCCCACAGGGATTGGGTCAAGAGGAAGCATGTGACCCAGTGCCAGCCAATGAGACAGGTGGTGAATGCCAGAAGTTGTGGGAGGGTGCTGTAAGAGTGCTCTTAACCTGAACCACATGGTGTGAGATATAAAGTCATTTTGACCCTGTTAAGGGAGAACCTCTAGCTGT
Source organism: Equus caballus (assembly GCF_041296265.1). NCBI lineage: Eukaryota > Metazoa > Chordata > Mammalia > Perissodactyla > Equidae > Equus > Equus caballus. The sequence goes on along the minus strand of NC_091697.1, from coordinate 32,614,948 downwards.
CAAGGCCATGTATGGACCTGAGAATGCCGTCAATGATACAAGTCACAGGGTGAGAGATGGAGAGAAATCTGGTCCCTGATGACATCATTTGTAAATTAATTCTTACTTGAAATCAAATCTATCATGAGCCAATAGATTTCCTTTAGTGTTTCTAACAGTTTGAATTGAAATTTTTGCTCTTGCAAACAAAATAAATTTGAACCAGCATGAAACGCAGGTCTGGCCAGTCGGAGCACATCCATCCCTCAGATTACAGTAATTAGGGTTCACGGATGCACAAGGAAGTCAAGGCAAGATCTGCCCAGGACTGTGCAGCCAGTGCTCTTGGAGAGAGATGTTTCCTTCCTTCCCCAGAGTGGCTAGGCACTCTCTCCTTGCCCTCTGCAAGGAGAGAATCTATCCCAGAAATGAGTTTCTCTTTCTAATCACATTCTTTGAATTATGGACTCTAGCAGTGCCACATCCAGGTCTAGCCTTTGATTTTTAGTTATGCGGAACATTCCTTTTGCTTAACGTATTTGAATTGTGTTTCTGGTACTTACAACTGAAAAGGTCTTGACTAGGCCCTCTGTGCTATACACTATGGTAACACTTTTCTGTACATGAGAAACCATAATTAGCTCCATTTCATAGATGGGGAAAGTATGGCTCAGAGAAGTTAAGTGACTTGTCTAAGGTCATACAGCAAGTAATTGAGAGCTCCTGAACTCAAAACTTTGTTCTCAAAATTATGTTAAAAGGCTTCCAGATGATTTCCTGAGGTTGTTCACAATTCTCAGATTCTGATTTAGCAGCTAAGCATTATGGGACAATATGAATGGGGCAGTCTTTTTGTGTGTGTGTGAAGAAAATTGGCTATGAGCTAACATCTGTTGCCAATCTTCCTCTTTTTGCTGAGGAAGACTGGCCCTGAGCTAAAACACGTGCCAATCTTCCTCTACTTTTTATATATGCCAAGCATGGCTTGATGAGCAGTGTGTAGGTCCGTGCCCAGGATCTGAACCTGCAATCCCCAGGCTGCAGAAGCAGAGCACAGGAACTTAACCACTACGCCACTGGGCCACCCTGAATGGCATGTCCTCAGAAAAGATTTCATCAAAGGTTTAGCCGGCTAACTCCAACAAAGCTCCTAACAGCTGTAGATTCTGTTTGTCACTGTCAAACTCAAGTAGTTGAACATTATTCATTTTCCTCCAAAACCAAGAGTGCCTCCCAGGTGGACATCTACCACCTAGTTTAAAGGAACGCATAATACTGGTGCCCAAAAGCAGAGTCAGCAACATTCACATTCCACTGCTTATAAACAAAATAAAAAGCAGGCAGCTTAAGAATCTCAAATGGCAGCATCTTCTAGGGTTAATTTTAATTGTTGTTGTTGGTTGGTGGTGCTCTCGTACTAGTATCTTGAGACAGACACTTAAGTCCAAGTGGGAAGAACCCTACTAAGGAAAAAAAACCCAAAATTAAACCACTTAAACGTTAAGTCCATCCCATTCCATGGTACATTATGAAATCATGTTCCATCGGTCTTGCCCTCTTTTTCAGAACAAAGAAAAGCCCGAGTGGAGTGTGAGTTTGGTTGCACAGTTTTCCTGTACTGCCCAGACGCTGGACAGCATTTGGGGCTGGCCCTTATTTATTCGTAACTTTCAGATGGATTCATCTCTTCTGGCTCAAAGAGGAGAGTCAGAGTTTAGTATGAGCAATTGGACCCAGTCTTGCCTCTCAGCCTCTGGAAATGGGCATATCCGTAGAATGTTCTATTAGAGTATTAGTCCCCTATTGCTGCCAGAACAAATTACTACAAACTTAATGACTTAAAACAGCACAAATTTACTCTCCTACAGTTTGGAGGTCAGAAGTCAAAATGAGTTTTAAGGGACTAATTCCAAAGTGGTGGGAAGGCTGGTTCCTTCTAGAGGCTCCGGGGAAGAATTTGTCCTTCCCTCTTCCAGCTTCTAAAGGCTGCAGCATTCCTTGGCTGCTGGCAGCATCACTCCAATATCTGCTTCCATCATCACACAGTCTCTTCCACCTTTGATCTTCTTGCCTCCCTCTTATAAGGACCATTGTGATTACCTTTAGGCCTCACAGGATAATGCAAGACAATCTTCCCACCTGGAGGCCTTAACTTAATCACACCTTCAAAGTCTCATTGCAACATTTGTAACATTCACAGGTTCTGGGGACTAGGATGTACATATCTTTAAGGGACCATAATTCAGCTTACCACAATAAGAAAGACTGAATTCCCACTGGACACTTGGATAGAGGGACAAATATGAAATTGGAATTGCAAAATAATCAGATGAACAGGTATCAAACCCTAGATAGCTTTCTAGATGTGGTGGAATGGGTATGGATGAAAAACAAGCATGCATGGTCATTTGTAGGAACAGTCTCATTTACAACATGGTACAATCAGGCCAGACCCAGGAAAACCAGACCTGGATTAAAAAAATAGGTTGTAGCCCTAGTTCCACCACTCTATAAGACCAGCTGTATGAGACCTTACATGAATTGCTTGACCCCTCTAAACCTGTTATTCTCTCTATGAAGCAGGGACACTTACTATCCTTATAGTGCCATTGTGGATATAAAATATAATCTGTATAAAACATAAGCCCAATGCATGGAATGTAGTAAGTAATCTACAAATTTTAACTATTTGTATAATATTAATGATAACAATAATAATTTCTTATTGTTAAACTTGCAAAATAGTTGACTATACTAACCAGGGAGGTTTGGAATTTCTTAGGGGTTTTTTTTAAAGCAAAAAAAAGAGTCTTTAAAGCAAGACTAGAAAACTGTTTTTCTCAGAGACCATCATAGTTTTTAGAAACAAAAGGGATCATTTTTGCCTGAGGTCTATCTCTAGCAAACAAGAAGGAATTATTGATCCTAACTTGTTATGCAACCCTGAGCTCTTCAGAGAAGGAGATTAAAAAGACTAAGATGTGTTCTCTGTCCTCAGGAGCCTTGCACTATAGTTAATGTTGACAAGACTAACTTATTTAAAACATGGAGCAAAATAAGAGACAATATCCAGTTGAGGCTAAACTACACAGAATGAATTATAAATGCAATAAAATCCCAGGAGAAAAATGGACTCCTATGGGCGAGCATAGTTAGGCAAGAGAAGGGGCATAAACTAGAACTTGAAAGATGAGTAATATTTGGAGAGCCAGGAAGAGGGCATTGTGAGACATGGGAAATTGAATGAACAGAGAGACTAAGGATAGAGGCCAAAGAGACAGCAATCACTGTAGCCTGGCGCCAAGAGTATGAATGTCAAAGACTAACGTAAAGACACCAGTGCTGGAAGCAAAAAAAAATACGTAGCAGTGATTAAGAGTAGGGACTCAGGGGTCAGAATGTGTGGGTCTGGATCATGTCTTCCCCACTTGCCAGCTTTGTAACCTAAGGCAATTCCTTTCACTTCTCTGGTCCTTAACTTTCTTGCCTTTAAAATAAGGTTGATAAAATCTACCTCATAGTAGTATCACCGCAAGATCAAAGAAGCGAATGAATGTGAAGCGCTTAGCCCAGTGCCTGGCTCATACTAATAAAATGCCATTTTTAGTGATGTTGTACTAGCAATGACAGTAGTAGGATCATCAGGCTTGATTGTAGAGTCATAAATATTCAAACACAGAACAGACCACAGAGAGGATTTTATCCAGGGCCCTCATTAAGAGAGAAGATAACTAAAGTCGGGAGAGATGAGCGACTTGCTCAGGCTCTCACTGGCTGACTCAGAATCCACTCTTCTTTCCACCACACCTGTGAGACTCAGCATTCCTGCTCTGAAACAACTAGCTGCTGGTGTTCTTGAATATGCTAAATGAGTGCTGATTTAGGAATCCTTTTTAAAGGACTGCTGGGTGTTTGCTGCCTTCAGCCAGAGGGAGGATGAGAGAAAGCCAAGTTCTACAAATAGAAGTTTTCAGTCCTGCAATAACCGCTCCACCAAGAGTAGAAGCTGAACAAGGCCACTCCGGGCTTAAACTCATTTGCCTTGTCTTCCTCCAGCCAACCTTGTACCCCATCTTTCAGCTAGAAAAAGTCCACCTCAGTCTTCCTGAGTTTAAACCAAGTCCATTAAAAGTCTCTCGTATATGTTGGAAGTTTTTTATATGCTCTGGAATTTCTCAGCCCTGGAAATATATGTAAAAATAATTCCACAAAACAGTTGGTGTGATTCCTAATAAAAACATTCTGAAAAAGATTGTTTAAAGAGTTGGTGCGGTAAGGGATGAGCAAACCATGTTCTTATACTGCCCCCTTCTGGTGGATAGCAGAGACAGGCTGCACGGTTTAAGAAACTAGCTCTACTTCATTTTAAATAAAAGCTCTCTTGTCATCTTCTTGCCTCAGCCCTGCTGATAGGCAGCTGTAGGTAATTTTCTTGCTGGAAATAATTATATTGGATGAGTAACTCATTAATGTTAAAGTGAAGACAGCTTTGGTGCTCTGGAAGGGCAGTAAGTAAGGAAAAAATTACTCAGCTGTCTTTGCTTCAGGCAGGAGCACTGAAGCAGAAAAGAAACAGAACTTGCTTCTTGGTTTCTGAGAGTGGATGGTGTGAAATGTCCTCAGATGCCAAGTTTAGCCAAATCACAGGAGGATTCCAATTAAATATAAGGTAAGCAGCAGGAATAACCACCTGAGGTTTCTTTTTGAAAGCCCAAGGGGAAGGAAAGGCCAATTTCTACAAGAATGTGGCTAAACAGAGATCAATTTATGGACTGAATCCTGGCCACTGATAGATATTTCTTCCTAAACAGGAAAAAAAGGCTTGCGAGATGACTTAGGTGGGTATAATTCCTCTTCATCCAGAGACAGTGTTAGTTATGATAAGATAGGTTATGCCACAGTGACAAACAAACATAAAATCTCAGTAGCTTAATCCAAAAAAAAGTTTCTCACTCATAAAATACAAACTGCCAAGGCTCCTTGTTCATATCACACTGTATTGTAATTGCCTATTTGTTTGCTTTTCATAGCAGACCATGAGGTATCAACACCTGGCACACAGGCGCTCAAGGAATATTTGTTAAATGAATGAAAGAATGAAGGAATAGATAAATACATGAAACAAACTAAAGACCTGTGGGCATCATTTCCAGGAGCTCTGACTTCTCTTTCTCCCTCTCTACACTTTAGGTGCAGACCACCTAGCAAATGGCCATTTTACATTGGGGTAGCATTACCCTGTTCCCCTAGGCCTCTGCCATGGTATCATGCCCACGTAATTGTGTGATCTCTTTTAAAGGTCTTCTTGCTGAGCCCTTGACAAACTGGGGATGTGAGTCAACAAGGGTGGGAAGTAAATATTCTTAGCAACCAGGCTTTGTCATGCTTGGATTAGGGAGAGGGTGATGGATATAGGACACAGCCCACTGGAGCCCTTAGTGATGGGCTGCTTGGGGAGCCACTTCACAAAATGGTGCCAGCACAAAGCAAGAGAAATCAAAAAGGCAATGCAAGACCCAATGAGATCACAAGAAGAAAGAGAAAGAGAAAAATGTTTTAATTAGGAAAGAGGAGAAGAAAATGGCAACTTAAGATGTGATTACTCATCAAAACGAAACATCCATACATCTTACCCACAGCATGGAAGGCCCCAGAAGGTCCTTTTCATTTCCGTTTCTTTTCTCTTTCTGTGCCTCTCCATTTTTCACCTGCCAAATACTAACTGAACTTATACTGTGACCGACTATCTTGAATCCCATTCTCTAAAGATCTTACCATTTCTGCTTGTTTTTCAGCAAAACCCTTTTAACCTTTATACATCGGCAGATACCAAGCTGGCAGCTTTGGCTCTCTATGTTCCTAAATTAGGACAAGGACTCCTCCACATATTTATTGAAGAACTTACGGATTACAATGCTGCACCTAAAGCAAGATAAAGAGTGTTGTGGAATCACAAAAGGTGCTGGGACATAAAATCTCCGAACCATAAATCTTACAGTTTAATAAGAATAGTAGCAAGGCACACTGAGTCTGTCTGTGCATGAGGTTTTGAAAAAGGAGCTATTCTATAGATCACAGCCTCACTCTTTGTACTTAGAGAATGAGGACTGGCTTACAATTTGTACTGAAACACTGACCTATTAGTCCCAGCTCCTTCCTACTTCCTGACCCCAATGCCCCCCAGCCCCTGGTTAGAGGGAGAATTGCACTGTCATTGGGGCTTATATTTGCCTGACCTTTTGCATACTCACATTAGGCACTGATGACTATTTCTGGACTGCAAAATACTAACCAAGAACAGATAGATTATATAGTGTGCCTTCTAAGTGGCATGTTGCTATGGTTTCCCACTGAAAGAACAGAATCTCACCATTAGGTTATCTGAAATCTGCAGGATTGCACCAAAATGTTTCTGCAGAGTAACAGACTGTCCTTTGAACTCAGCTCCATCTATATGATCAAATCAAGTTTCAGATGAGCAGGGAACATAATGTGTTTTTGGAAGAATGTCTTCATTGAATGCAGTAGGATTTTCAGAACATTTATTAAGACTGAAACTGAGGCACTGACCTCTGTGGATAAGTGACCTTTCCTATATTTACGATCTATGTCCATTATGCCAAAAAGTTATTGAATCTGGACCACCTGGGCATGCAAATCAGAGCATGGCACTCCTATGCTTAAACCCCCCAAAGGCTTCCTGCCGCTCTTAAGAAAAATTCCAAATCCTTTTTCACAGCCTGCTGGTCCTTGTAGGGTCAAACCCTGGACTACTTTTCTATCTTCACCTCAATTTACCCCACTCTTCCCCCCAGTTCACGACCTGCTCCACTCACCTTCTTTTACTTCACTCAGAGCTTCCTATAAAACACCAAGCTTTTCCCTGCAGTAGGGTCTCTGCATACACTGTTTCTTTTGCTTGGGATGCCCTTCCCTGACTCCTGGCGTGCCTTAACTCTTACAGATCCTCCGCTCTCAAATTAAATACCACATCCAGACATACCTATCACCCCAATCTAAATTAAGTTCTCATTTATACCCTCTGACAGGACTCTGCACTTCCAATTCATAACAGGCATCAAAATTTGAAATTAATTGTATATTCCTGTGGTTGTTTAATACATATCTCCCCTACTAAAATCAAGCCTTGAAGTCAAGGGCTATGTGTCTTTGGTGTCTACTCTATCCCCAGCACTTACTACAAAACCTACACCTAGCAGACACTGAATATTGAATGAATAAATCAGCCCACTGACTTCACTCCCCATTTACTTAGTAATTAGGAGGGACTGAATGTCTATTTACTCACTTATCCATTGAGCAAGTATTAAAACTGAGGAGAATTCAAAGAGGTCTTGCCCTCAAGTAGCTTATGAATACAGTAAAGGGAAATACAACAGGGACAACAAATAGCCATACACAAATGAAACAGCACGGGACACTTGTCTCCTGGGAACCTAACAACAATCATAGGTAATTAATACCCACACATTCAACAGAGCTGTGCTCACTTCTGAAGGACTTGCTAAAAGATAACACAAGCAGTCCAGTAGTAACCCATAGTTCACCACAGACCTACAACCAGGATAAAAGAAGCCCAGAGATTCAGTAAGGAAGAGAGAGTACAATTTGAAGGGTATTTGTGGGAACAGAGTGCTGTGGCATTTATCTCCTCTCTCCTAAAGCCACGTGAAGGGTCAGCGAGAGAATCCTTCAGGGAGATTGGGGAATACAGATCCAGAATGTCTGGGGGGAGGGGAGGCTATACAGAAAGGTAGCTGAGCCAGAGCCATCTTGGAAGGACTCCTGCTTCAGGACAAATGGAACACCAGGAGCGCACTGCTAATGGGCAGGAGCTAAGAGGATGTCAATAGCCCATGAGGGTGGCACTTGTTCTTCATGGGGTATCCAAAGAGTTCTTGCAAGTGCCCCATGATAGGAAGAACCAGAAGGTTACCCTTATCCTGAAAGAAAGCACCAGCAATCAAATTGACCAGCATCAGACAAGTAGTATTTTGCCCTTTAGTGTAAATTTAGCTCTCTCTCTCTCTCTCACACACACACACACACACACATACACATACACTCATACACACTCTATGCTCAACTTGAGAGGAGCCAGAAGCAGCAAAGTGAATGGGAGATCCAGGTGGAGCAAGTGGAAGTAAAGAATGAACCATGTTGCCCTTTCTCACTGGTGGACTGTGCAATCAGGGGTCAGGCCTGGGCGGGAGAGGGGGCATAGACAGAAATGTTGAACTGGATGAGAGAGTAAAAGTTTTGATTTAAGTTGTACTAGAATTGATAACACCCAATAATGAGACTGTTCAAATACCTGAAAGTGTGAGATTTGCCAAAGATATCTTCTGAGCTGGGGAAGGTGATCCAAAGAGTCTAGTTGAGGGCAGTGCTTGGAAAATAATCAAGCTGAATCCTAATTATACCACCTCAAGTCTACTCTGTCCAATAAGCCAACTACATAAAGGAGAAAATAAGTTCAATGAGAAGAGTAAAAATAAACTACAATAGGATATTGGAGTAGATGCAATCAGCTCAAACCTTCCTCTGCTTCGGAAGTTACTTAACTTACCAACTAATATTCTAAGAATATTAGGAATAATAGAATCATACTTGTACCTATTACATATGCAAGATGTACTCATAGTTTTCTCTTCCCTCAAAAATTATTCATGAAAATGATAAATTTCTCATCAACTCCCAGAAAAATTGTGCATCCTGCATCTGTAGATAATTCAATAATTTCTGTGAATGTAAAATGACAATATATTACATCTGAATACATTGTCCTATGCAAAGAACTTCAGTGAAAAATGTCTCTTACTTGATCATAACCCACCCCAGGTGGTTGGCAGAGAAAATATACTCCTACTTTACAGGCAAGGAAAGTAAGACCAAAACTGGGGTCTGCAAATTATGACCCAGCAGCTAAATTCACCCCACCACCTGTTGTCATATGGCCCATGAGCTAAGAATTGTTTTTGTATTTTTAATTCATTGAAAAAATCAAAAGAATAATAATATTTTATGACCGATGAAAATAATATGAAATTCAAATTTCACTATTTATAAAGTTTTATTGAAACACAGCCAATGCTCATTCATTTACATAATGTTTATAGCTGTTTCCATGCTACAGTAACAGGAATGAGTAGTTGTGACAGAGATTGTACGGCAAAGCATAAAATATTTACTATTTTCCCACGAAGGAAAAGTTTGCTAATCCCTGCTCTAAAAGGTTAAATGACATCTAATTTCACATGCTTGCTTAGCTGCAAAAAAGTCCTAAGATCACTAAATCTGGACATAAATCATTTCATCATATTTCCTATATAATAAAAATAAATATTGTAGTGTTATATGTTTCTATCTCCCCCTTCTATTGAGCCATGAAGTAGTTTTTGGAAGATAAAATCTTCTAAAACTGTTGCTGGAATGCCCTTTTCCCATTCTTGGTGTACCTGAACTCTTACAAATCCTCCAGGCCTCAGATTACTCAGATCTTCCTCCTGAGATAATGGAGAATCCAATTTAGAACCCAACCTAAACTGACTTCTCTTTTATTCTCCCTGACAGGACTCTGCATTTTCGCTTCAAAGCACTCATCAATAGAGTCCTGTGAACTGGGCAGGACTCACAACCATATATTCCAGGAGTCAGCAAACTTTCTGCAAAGGGCCAAAGAGTAACTATTTTAGGCTTTTCAATCTCTGTAGTAACTACTAAGTTCTGCCACGTAGCATGAAAGCAGCTATAGACAATATCTTAATGAATGGGTATGGCTGTATTCCAATAAAACTTTATTTACAAAAACGGGCAGCTGGCTGGATTTGGCCAGTGAACTACAGTTTGCCAAATGCTGATATACACTCACGCGTCACTTAACGAGGATACATTCTGAGAAATGCATCGCTAGGCGATTTCATCATTGTGCAAACATCATAGAGTGTACTTACACAAACCTAAATGGTATAGCCTACTATACACCTAGGCTGTATGGTTCTAATCTTATGGGACCACCCTCATACATGCAGTCCATCATTGACCAGAACATAATTACGCAGTGCATGACTGTAGTCCATTCCCTCATCTTAGTTTAATTGGATTTTTCACCCCCCTGGAACTAATCACAGAACCTGACTTACAGCAGACTTACATTTGATAAACTTTGGATGCATAAATGAATAAGGCAAGCAAGGAAGGAAGGAAAGAATGCAGGAACGCAAGCCAAGGCATTCACAGTCCTTTTTTTGAGGCTGTTCAAAATATAGCTAGGGAGACAAGCTATACACATGTGAGCATACCTTGTGTTACAAAGCAGGATGATAAGCGATGCCGACACTGAGGGCCATCTGAACTCAGATGAAGACATCATAGGTAAGGTCAGATTTGAGCTGAGTATTGAAGTTTGTTGCCTGTTTTGGATTTTTCTTTTTTTTTTTTTTTTGGCATTGGGGTTGGGGGGAAGGTTGGCATTAATCAAATTTGTACAAAGAGGAGCATCACATACACAGAAAAACTCACTATTTTTAAAACATGACATAAATCTTTTTGTAGAATGAGAAATCCTTGAGTGATATATATAATCATTTTAGTTTTAGGATTTGGGTATGTTAGGTTTTCTTAAAACATGGTATATTTCTGTTTAAAGAAACAGAATCCCAAACTAGGAATTCCCCTAGGCCAGCGGTTTTCAAATTTTAGGGTGCCAAGAATCATCTAGAGAGGTTTTAAGCATGCAGATTCCTGGGCCCCATCCTAGACTTTCTGAACCAGAATCTCTAGGGTAGAACCAGGGGATTTGCATCTTAAAAATCTCCCTCATGTAATTCCCCTGCAATTAGTCCGTGGAGAACATTGCATTAGGCTTTTATTGTCATAGAAAGTGAACTTCTGTATTAACAGTAAAGATGTTATGATTTTATGGGAAAAACACTTTTTTTTTTGGTGAGGAAGACTGTCACTGAGCTAAACATCTGTGCCAATCTTCCTCTTTTTTTGTTTTTTTCTCCCCATAGTCCCAGTACATACTTGTATATCCTAGTTGTAAGTCCTTCTAGTTCTTCTCTGTGGGATGACACCACAGCATGGCTTGATGAACAGTATGTAGGTCCTTGTCCAGGATCCGAACCACCGAACCCCAAGCTGCTGAAGTGGACCATGTGAACTTAACCACTCGGCCACATGGCCAGCCCCAAGTGTTATTTTATTTTTAAGACATTTTTATAATCTTGAAAAATCAAACCATTCCTTAAATACAGACAGTATCATGAATTCAGAGAGTATCTTTTATTAATATTTGATACCCCAAATTGGTAACAGTTTCCACTGATGATCATGACCAAAGAATGTATGACAGACACACAGGGAGTACATCAGTATTTAAGAACTAAAATTGTCATTCTCCCTGCTGTCTAGCAAAATGTTACCTACAGAAAGACATTTTCAACCCTCAGGTTGGCAAGCCTCGATCATTGTACTGAACTATACTATTAGCGCACATAAACTCAAAATACGCCCATGCAGATGCTCATGAACAAAATATCATCTCCTTTGGTGCCCCCTTCTAAAAAGAAGCAGTTCGTCAGGGGCCAGCCCAGCAGTGCAGTGGTTAAGTTTGCATGCTCTGCTTTAGTGGCCTGGGGTTTGCAGGTTCAGATCCTGGGAGCGAACCTACACACCGCTCATCAAGCCATGCTGTGGTGCCATCCCACATACAAAATCGAGGAAGACTGGCAACAGTTGTTAGCCCAGGGCCAATCTTCCTCACCAAAATAAAATAAAAATATGAAGCATTCTTCATCCTTTAATATAAAAAGATTTGGAGCCATAACAACAAAAGCTAATTAACTGAGTATTTACTATGTACCAGACACTATAGTAAGCACTTTAAATATAAGCATCAATTTGTTGTCATGACAGCCTGTTGTCAGGATCATCCTCCTTTTACAGATGATAAAACTAGAGATTAACTGTCCAAGGTCACATAGCTATTAACAGAGATGAGATTTGGACTTGTGATCATCTGACTACAAATCCTATGCTACATATTTTCCCCCAAATTACGAGTTCCTGGTGAACTGAAATGAGCACAGGGGCTGAGATCCAAGAGATCAATGTTCTTGTCTCAGCTGACACTAAATAACTGGGTAGTTTTGACCATATTTCCCCTCTTTGGGTTTCCATTTCCCCTTCTACAAGGAGTGGTAATTGGACTGCTAGATGAATAATAAAATTGCTTCCCATGATGTAAGAGCAGCCACTTTGCACAAAAAGAGGACTAGAAAGACAATGGGAGCCATCTGGATGTGAAAATGATGAATGGCGAAAACCATTGGAGGGGATAGTCTCAGATTAGCATGCAGTGCCATGGGGTCCACAACGCCACACTGCCAGTCTCCTGCAAATTGCCTACAGCTGCACTGATCTAGAGGCCATTTCAAGTGCAAAACCCTTAACAAATCGTTCAAGGTATTTAATCTTGGGTTTCCCAGGAGCCTAACTAGCCCCATAAAACTAGATGTCTTGTGATTTTGCCAACTCTGCTATTAGAAGTGTAACAAGTTTTTGTTTGTTTTTCTGAACTCAGTTATCACTTTATCCTGGATAGAAGGGATGCCTTTGCAAATTCTTTCTTGAGTAGCTTATTGTAGAGCATTTTCACATCAGTCAAAAAATGAAAACCATCTAAAGAAACAACCATAGCACAATGATGGGAGCAAAGCTGTGGTGTTCTACATGTCTGCTTCCACTTTCATAGGGTAATGCTGCCAAGACTCATGTCCCCAATCCATAATGCTCCTCCCAAGACGTCTACAGATTTTTAGGGACTTATATTCTCATTATTACTACTTACTCTTATTTCTAGATCCTACAGAAGTCTCATTCTCACTCATTCTAGCCTCTTATGACTATCTTTTTCTCTCTGTTAACTGAATGTTTCCCAAAGTATGACTCTCACAGGGCAGTGCTGGAGAAGACAAAGGCGGATTCCATCACAGCATACAGAGCAGAGCACACAGTTCAAAATCTAATGTGACACATCCCTTTCTTTAAATGTTCAAAGCCATCTCTGCCACTGGGAATTTTTCAATGGCTGTATTTTGTCTTGAAGTCCTGGCCTCTCTCAACATATTGTTTGACCCTCTCTCCATCTCCCTGGTTCCTTAATCCCTTGAGATATCCTCTTAAAAATCAAATAGCGATAATGTTCTTATGCAGACAAGTTGACTGTTTCTCTTGCCCTCTCCTTCCAGACCATGTCTAGAGCCCACTTCTTCATACTCGCAAAGACCTCTGCCACTGGCAGGCTAATTTACCGAAAATGACTTGGCGTTCCATTTGCTATTACTAAATCTTAGTACAAATATATTACTCAAATATAAGCAGGGCTCCAAGTGGCCCAGTTTCACAATAGTGTATTATTCAAAGAAAAAAAGAAAGTAATTCTGATTTGGACACCAAATTATTTTTTCAATTCCTTTTTTTTAAAAAAAACCTCACCACATCACATCTTAAAATTCTTCTCCCATTTCTCTCCACCCCCAACTTTCACATTAACTGCCCAAAATTGTTCTCCTCATTCTTCACTCTTCATTTTCTGAAAGAAAATTTTTAAAAAACATTACCCAATATTCTCCTCTTGACAGACATTCCTGTTGTCTCATTCCCCTCCCAAACTCCCTTTTGTACCAGCATTTTTTTTTTTTTTTTTTTTTTTTGGCATTTTCATTTTGCAGCACCTCTTAGCCCTTTTTGAAACAATCCCCTCCCATCCCTGGTTCACTGATTGATCTGATCAGAATAATAGGCAGAGGGAGAGGCAGAAGTGTGGGCAGGAACAAAATTTTCAGGTTCAGGCAGCGGAAAAGAAAAGAATGTGATACTCACACATCATGAATTTCTACCCCTCTTACAAATAAATTACAATTTTTGAATGAATGGAAACAAGACGACAAATGAATTGCAGCTGAATCATGCAGTGACAATCGTCACGGCTGGAGTTCTTAGGACTTAAAAGAGAACACATGCCAGAAACAAATTATTAAGTTCTTTTTAACATAGTAAAAGACACGACTGAGAAGAGGTCTAACTTGAGAACTGTACCTGAAAAACGACAGCTGTGAAATGACTAGAAGGCAACAACAAGGATCAAAGGGAACCAAAAACAACTATTTGCTACAAATGCAAAAGAATCTTCTGAACAGTGTATTTGTAGCTCTAGGCAATACTCAGGCAACAGAATAAAACAGCGCCCAGGATAAAGAAATCCAGTCCAACGGAGTGTTGACTGCAGAATGCAAATACGAGAGAGCTCCCGAATCAGCGAAGCTTCATTGGTTGCAAACAATGGAAAAGATCCTAATTTAATCGAAATAGAACATTATTGTAAAAATATGAAGAAATGCACAAAATGAAGAGGAAGGTTTAAATCTGGCCATCTCTGTCCCCTGCTAGAAATGCTTAAAATGAATTTCTTTTAACTATAATTAAGATCAAGACCAACATTAATATTGACTATGTACTATGCATGGTCTGGCCCCTTTCTGCCTCTCCAGCAGTTTATTTCTCCTCTCTCTCCCTTAATCACATTGACCACCTCATGGTTTCTCTTCCACCATTGTTGTCTAGCCACAGGTCTTTGCACATATTCTTCCCTCTTAATAGGTGCTTTCCCCTTCCCATCCCTCCTTCCACTAGTTTTCATCTACTCCTCCTGCAGACAAAAGCTCGAGTTCAATTTCTTAGCGAGTATGGGGTTGGATACATACATAAAAATCCAAATAAAACAACAAAACAAGATTATTAACTCCAGCAGGAAATAAATTTTGTGAAAGAAAAGAAAAATAATTCTTGTATACCATGTGACTACGGCATGAACAGTGTTTACAGACAAGAATCATATTACTGAACACTGAATTTTCTAACCAAAATTATGATATAACCATGTTGGGTGGGAGAGAGGTCAGGAGAGTGGTTACATGTGAGGGGGAGGAGGATGGGAGAGGGGTGAAAGGAAGCTTAATCTTTATCTTCCATAGCAGAAAGGTCACCCAAAGGAGTGATGAAAAATCAAGATATCACACTAAAAGTCTGTTATTTAGAATTTTGAAGATAAATACCAAAAAAGAAAATAGCTAGAAGAGTTTAAAGTATTTGGCTCTAGAGGACTGGGGATGTGGGGAAGCAAGAAATAAGGTTGAAAGGAGACTGCTTTCTTTAAAATAAATCTTGAGAAATTATTTGATTCTTAGCCAGGTATACATATAACTTTAATTTTTAGATGACAATATTTTTAAAAAGCAATAAATATGGTACAGGGAAATATAAATAAGAAAGAAACAATGAAGACAGGAATGAGGCTAATGCACGTTGTGCATCTTCTAGCAATGGGCCACCAATTCAACCTACTCTAATAATGCACTTTTTGGAAGAACTTTTACTCAAAACTCGTATTCTAAGAAAAATATAAATATGATTGAAATTAGTACCTTGTGTTAAAAAAAAGTATGCCATTTAAAATTGTTCATTGGCAAGATACTGGTAGAGTTTCCACAAGTGGTAGGTCTCTGGAAAAGGCTTATCTAGAAGAATTCCTTCTCCAAAATGTCCAAAAGGTGACATTTTTTCAAGATGAAAAATGATGTCTGATGGCCCGTATATGTTGTAAGGTAATTATTTCTGATGTGGAAAATAAGAAGAAAGTTATGGGCTATAGTAGAGAATGAATAAATTTAGGAATTAGGAGAACTGAGCTTTGAGCCTGTTGTGTCCAATACAGTAGTCATTAGCCACTTGTGGTACTGAGTATCTGCAATGTTGCTAGTCGAAGTTGAGATGTTCTGTACACATGAAATACACAAGCGCCTACTATAAAATTTAAAATCACATCAATTGTTTGCATTATAATTCTGTTGGACAATGCTGCTCTAGTCTTAGCAGTTCCATTTAGTGGTTGCATGGTAGTGACATTATTGCAAGTCACTTAACTTCATTGGGCTTCCATTTCTTATGTGCAAAATGGGCAGTTAGACAGCTGTCCTCTAAAGTCCCTTCTCACTCATAAATTTTACAAGGGTATAATCCCAAAATGTGTTGGAGACGAATGAATTCTAGACTTGAAAAGCCTGTAGGTGGTTCCTTCAAATGGCTCACCCTCACCATGCTGAACTTTCCTCCCTACCACCATCAACCTCATCCAGACACTTTACCAAATGCCACTCTTGCGCATCAACAATGTATGTCCTATGCAGACGGCTTTATGAATATTTCATTACACCCTAATTCCTGCACGATGAAATCAGTATTATTACCCTGTCTCACAGAGGGGGAAACTGAAGCTTGAAAAGGTTAGGTGACTTTGGAAGGCCCCAGAGCCAGGATTTGGAGGAGTCCTGACCCACATTCCTCTGAATCAAACACCTGAACTTTCCATCAGCGTGCTCCACTCCCCTTTACAGAAACCAAATTGGTTTTCCTTTGGAACCTAAATCGTAGCCCCAAATTTTTGAGTCGGTACACTTCTCCTGTGTTGTTTCCCATCCCTGGATCCCCAGCACTTGAAAAAGACAGTTAATGAACAACAGGTACCATTAACATTCTGAATTTCCTTGTCACTTGGTTTAAAATGAAGATTACACTTTGAGGTATGCCTACAAAATAATGTGAAGTGGTTGGGTTTTTAAAAATAAATATCTAAAAGCTCCTAATTTTGTGAGGTATGATAATGGCACTGTGATTGTGTTAAAAATATGCCCTTAGGAGAGAAGGAAAGGAGAATAAACAAAGCAAGACTCACCTAATTAGATAATTGTTGAAATCGGATGATGCATATACAGGGGTTCATTATTTCATTCTCTCCCCTTTCGTATATGTTTGAAATTCTTTATAATAAAAAATTTAAAACCATAAAAAGGGGCCAGCCTGGTGGCACAGTGTTTAAGTGCGCACATTCCGCTTCAGCAGCCCGAGGTTTGCCGGTTCAGATCCCTGGTGCAGACATGACACCACTTGGCAAGCCATGCTGTGGTTGTCGTCCCACATATAAAGCAGAGGAAGATGGGCATGGATGTTAGCTCAGGGCCAGTCTTCCTCAGCAAAAAGAGGAGGATTGGCAGCAGTTAGCTCAGGGCTAATCTTCCTCAAAAAAAAAAAATATGCCCTTCTATGTCAGAAATGCAAAATAAACTAGTAACTCAAATTAGATGACATGATATTTGGAATTTGCTTTAAACTATGAAATATACCAGCAAAAACAACACCACTGCCACCAACAGTAGTAGCAGACGTCATATAGATGGGAAAAAAGACAAGGATAACAAAATGTTTATAATATGGAAACCGGATGCAAGGTACATCAGGGTTCATTATATTTTTCTCTGTTTCTGTGTATGTTTGAAAATTTCCTAATAAAAGTAATTTAAGCTTCAAATAATTTGTAAGAAAGTCTCATGAGTGAGGTGTTGATTAAAATAGGTTATTTGATTTGGGTTGAAAATTATGTTTGTCTCTAACATAATGAGTGTGTTTCTGAGGGCAATTTCAAAACAGGACAACTGGGTTTTAATTATCATTCTAGGTGACCTTGGGTGACTAGGCCTCCACATAGCTTGCTTTCCTTATCAGTCAACTAAGAAGCTGAATGACTTGATCATCAAATTCTTTTCCAGCACTATTCTGGAGCTGTTTTTCTCTATAATAGAGTAATCAGATAAGGGAATGGCTTTTTAATGCAATAATCATCATTTAACTATATAAGTATTTATTTTTTAAAAATAATTTTTAAAAATAGCTACATTACTTGTAATGATTTTATTTAATATTTGACCACAGTGATTATACAAGGTCAGAAATGTTCAAAAGCAATCAATTCTATGAAAAATATCTTACGAAGAATCTGCTTTAATTTGTATTTTCCCAGTAAAAGAGTGAACCCATAACCCCTGGAAATTCTTACCTGCTAATAGTAATCCAGTCTTGATTGTCTACACGGCTCAGATTACCAGATAACCACTTAATTTGCTACAATGAATGGACTGGTTGCCCCATCTCATGGCAAAGATTCCTCAAAACAGTAATCCAGTACTGCATAGATTAAAAAAAAATTTTTGAAAGTTTTCTCCTCTTCAAACAATTGTGCTGATGACTTGTAGTTGACTTTGTGGATCAAATATTTCCAACTGAACTATCCATTACATCCCCACCTTCCATACTCTCAGAGGTGAAGTGAGGCCAGCAGGATAATCCAGTGCGGGGTTTGGATTTTTGATTTTGTTTCCGGTTTTGATTTTTCATTCTCAGTCCACTATTTTTTTCTACAACTCCATTCAATACTCTTTCAGTTCCTGGGAATATTCCAAATTAGGATCAAACAAATCACCCGTGAAGAGTAATGTTTCTAGGAGTGACATCAGCATCATGATGACATGAGATGCTCCCTTTGTCTCTCCCCTTCAACTGAGAACTAGTAAAACATCCATAACTCAACAAAGATTCCTCTGTCCAACACACCAGGACACCAGAGAGAGCCACACATCTGCACAACTGAAGGCGTTTGGATTGGAACACAGAGAGGAGGCAGAAGCCGGGGAACAGCAAAGGTGGTGCCCACGATCCCAGCCCCCTGGCTGCAGCCACTGAGCCCACAGCCCCAGGAAACCCGGCAGCAGCAGTGGCAGCAGGGCCCACAAACCCCATCCCTCCAGCCAGAGCAGCATCCACGAATGTAGCCCTTCCCTGCTCCCCCTCCCTCCCCCACCCCCCATGTCCCCCACCCTACCTTTGGCAGCCACATGCAGAAACTCAACAACCTCAGATTGCAGCAGAGGGACCCGTGACTCGGGTTCCTCCACCCACCCACTAACCCCCTCCTCTGCCTTCTCCCCAGCTACAGGAACCAGGTGACCCGAGAGATGGCAGAGATGCCCACCATCCAGGTGCCCCTAGTAGCAATGCCAGCAACCATAGCAAAACCAACAATCTACTGAGACCAAAGCATGAAGAAATAGAAAATCTGAATACACTGATCACTAGTAAGGAGATTGGAACAGTAATCAAAAACCCCCAACAAACAAACGTCCAAGACCAGGTGTCTTCGCTGGTGAATTCTATCAACCATTCAAAGAAGATTTAATACCTATCCTTCCCAAACTCTTCCAAAAAATTGGATAGGAGGGAATGCTTCCTAACATTTTACAAGGCCAACATTACCCTCATACCAAAACCAGACAACGATGACACAAAAAAAGGAAGTTATAGGCCAATATCACTGATGAATATAGACGCAAAAATCCTCAACAAAATACTAGCAAACAGAATACAACAATACATTAAAAAATCATTTGCCATGATCAAGTGGGATTTATTCCAGAGATGCAATGATGATTCAACATCCACAAATCAATCAACAGTATACACACGTTAACAAAATGAAGAATAAAAATCATATGATTATCTGAATAGATGCAGAAAAAGCATTCAACAAGATTCAAAATCCATTTTGATAAAAAACTTTCAATAAAATGTGTATAGAAGAAATACGCTTCAACATAATAAAACCCATATATGAAACCCCACAGCTAACAGCACACTTGCAAAAAACTGAAAGCTATCCCTCTAAGATAAGGAACAAGATAAGGATGACCACTCTTGCCAATCTTGTTCAAGACAGTATTTAAAGCCCTAGCCAGAGCAATTAGGCAAGAAAAAGAAATAAAAGGCATCCAAATTGAAAATAAAGAAGTTAAACTGTCACTATTTGCAGATGACATGATTTTATGTATAGAAAACCCTAAAGAGTCAACAAAAAAAACTATCAGAAATAATACATGAATACAGTAAAGTTGCAGGGTACAAAATCAGTTGCATTTCTATACACTAACCTAGCAGAAACAGAAATTAACAAAACAAACCCATTTACAATCACAACAAAAAAGAATAAAATACCTAGGAATAAATTTCACCAAGGTGGTGAAAGACCTGTATGCTGAAAACTATAAAATATTGTTGAAAGAAATCAAAGAAGACACAAAGAAATAGAAAGATGTTCCATGCTCATGGATTGTAAGAATTAACATGGTTAAAATGTCCATATTACCTAAAGCTAGCTACAGATTCAATGCAATCCCAATCAGAATCCCAATGACATTTTTCAGAGAAATAGAACAAAAGATCCTAAAATTTGTATGGGACCACAAAAGAATCTAAACAGCCAAAGGAATTCCAAGAAAAAAGAACAACACTGGAGGAATCACAATCCCTGATTTGAAATTATATTACAAAGCAATAGTAATCAAAACATCATGGTATTGGCAGAAAAACAGAGACACAGATCAATGGAACAGAACTGAAAGCCCAGAAATATACTCACACATCTATGGACAACTAATTTATGACAAAGGTGCCAAGAACATACAATGGAGAAAGGAAAGTCTCTTCAATAAATGGCGTTGTGAAAACTGAAGAGCCACATGCAAAAATATGAAACTAGACCACTATATTACACCATACACAAAAATTAACTCAAAATGGATTAAAGACTTGAATGTAAGACCCGAAACCATAAAACTCCTAGAAGAAAACATAGGCAGTATGCTCTTTGACATCAGTCTTGGCAATATCTTTTTGGATATGTTTCCTCAGGCAAGGAAATCAAAAAAAAAAAAAAATAAACAAATGGGACTACATCAAACTACAAAGCTTCTACACAGCAAAGGAAGCCATCAACAAAGTGAATAGACAACCTACCGAGTGGGAGAAGATATTTGCAAATCACATCTGCTAAGGGGTTAATATTCAAAATACATAAAGAACTCAAACAAGTCAACAACAAAAAAACAAACAACCCAATCAAAAAATGGGCAGAGGATCTGAATAGACATTTTTCCAAAGTGGACATACAGATGGCCAACAGACATATGAAAAGATCTTCAACTTCACTAATAATTAGGGAAATGCAAATGAAAACCGCAATAAGTTATCACCTTATGCCCTTTAGAATAGCTGTTATCAAAAAGACCACTGGCCAAGTGGTTAAGTTCTCATGCTCTGCTTCAGCAGCCTAGAGTTTCACAGATTTGTATCCTAGGCGCAGACCTAGCACCGCTATAAAGCCATGCTGAGGCGGCATCCCACATAACAGAACTAGAAGGACCTACAACTAGAATATACAACTATGTACTGGGGAGCTTTAGGGGGAAGAAGAAGCAAAAGAAAGATTGGCAACAGATGTTAGCTCAGGGCCAATCTTTGAAAAAAAAAAAAAAAGAAAGACCAGAAATAAGTGTTGGAGAGGATGTGGAGAAAAGAGAACCCTCGCACACTTTGGTGGGAACATAAATTGGTGCAGCCACTATGAAAAACAGTAGGGAGATTCCTCAAAAAATTAAGAATAGAACTACTTTACGCTCCAGCTATTCTACTTCTGAGTATTTATCCAGAGAATCCGAAAACTCCAATTTGAAAAGATATATTCACCCCTATGTTCATTGCAGCATTATTTATAAAAGTCAAGACTTGGAAATAACCTAAGTGCTCATCAAGAGATAAATGGATAAAGACGATGTGATATATACATACAGGAGAATACTACTCAGCCATGAAAAGGATGAAATCTTGCCATTTGTGACAAAAAGGATGACCCTGAGAGTATTACACTAAGTGAAGTAAGTAAGACGGAGAAAGACAAATACCGTATGATTTCACTCATATGTGGAATATAAAAAGAGAAAACAAAATAAATGAACAGACAAAACAAAAGGAAAACAAACACAAAGATACAGAGAACAGACTGGCAGTTACCAGAGGGGAAGGGAGGTGGGAGGAGGGCAAAATGGATAAAAAGGGGCAATTGCATGGTGGCAGATGGAAACTAGATTTTGGTGGTGAGCATGCTGTAGTGTATACGGCAGTTTGAATTATAATGCTGTATACATGAGACTTATGTAATGTTATAAACCACTATCAGCTCAATAGAAAAAACAGAGTAACATCTGATAACATTAACTTAATTCAATTGCATGATTTGATTCTTAAACTATTTTTCATAAGGCAGAGAGAGATTTTTCATATTCAATGTTGTCCCTCTTTACTTAAGCTGATTTTAAAACTCAAGTCACTGCTTTTCAACAAGGGAGGAAATAAAACTTGCAATCAGTAAAATAATTAAATATTTGTATCAGAACATGGTAGATATAATTAACTACAACACTAATTAGGTTTAAATCTGAAATACTTGAGTGATGGCTAATTACCTTAAAAAATAAAATTGCAATTATTTGCCTCTATTACTTAATGTGAGTATTTTTTTCTTAATTGCAAATAATGAACCCACCTGTCAATAACTTTACATGTTGCAAGATGTCAGATCTGGAAGAGTAGAATTAGATACTACAGTTCTGAAGTTTTTAGAAATATCTCTGGTTTCTTGCCATGCCTTAGGAAGAGAGTAATCATGCTCTGCTTAGATTTAGAATTTTGACAGCGTTGATACAATCACCTTTTGTTTTATTTTTCTAAGCCCTTTCAAGGTAAAATTCACTATTGCTTGAGGAAATGAGAGGTCTGATGACTTTGAAACAAAGCATTGCTTTTGAATTCCCTCATGAATTTCCTATCAGCCTATAAAATCTCTACTAGATAATTCTGGACTGAAATGTTTGAATTTCCCTTGGAATAAACTTCCAAATATAAATTATCATTGTTTGCAAAAGCCCTGTGAGACATAACTTGAAATTTTACATACATTAATTGCTAAACCAGAAAATATATATTTCAACTTCTAACAGGCCACCATACTGCATACCTTCAAGCAGTACCATGCCAGCCAAGGCCATGTGAATGATGCCCCTTGAGCTGTGCTGCATGGCTGTGTGCAGTTGTCCTCACCTCTGACAACTGCATGCTCACTTTCATAAAAATGCTCTACCAAGACTAAACACTCAGTAAACATTTGTTAATTAATTATTAGTTTCTGTAGCAGCAGATTTGATTGAACATTGGTGGGATATTAGAAGACTCAGATGCCAAAATTTTTTAATGGTCAAGCAGTGCCTATGAAACAGTTTTTATTATATTAAACTCTCCTAACTTGGGCTATATCCACACAGTGCAAAGTGAGTAAATATTTGGCAATCTCTGCATTCATTTGTTAGGGAGAGATAGACAAATTAGATTTGTAATTCATACCAACAGTGTGATTGCAGGCATTGACCATGCAAATACGTACAACGAATACCAAAATTCTGTTTTGCTCTTGGAGAAAGACCTAACTATCACTTCAATGTCCATCACAGTATAAAGTTTTCCATCCATGACTGCCTTGCTCTTAACAAAATGCTGTTACCGACATCTTATCTTTTCCTTCCCTTTTCAACAACAGTATGAGGTGGTATTATTATCAATATTATTATTATTATACATTAGAAGAAACTGAGACTTGGAGAATTTAAATAGCATAACCACAGCTACAGCAAATGGTTGCCTTCTAACTCCAAGTCTTGAGCACGTTCCAACACACAAGGTCAAGTTCTATTTTAGTCATTCTTTATTCCTTCCAACCTGCTCTCTTGTGTCTTGAATGTAAGAGCACAATGAAAAGATAATTAGGTTATGTGAAACAATTGTGAAGAAGAAAACTGCCAAAAATAAAGATAGGCAAGTCATTTTGATTTGCAAACTTTTGATTTGAAAGTTTATAAAGTGAATGGCATGGAACATGGAGCCTATAAATTGATCTTTCTCATTAGGAATCTTTTTCCCCTTCAGTGATTGGCAACAGTAGCGGGCTGAGGAGAGGTGGGATAGAACAGTAGAGCTGGAAGCATTCCAAAAATCTGGGTTCAAATCCAACTATGTGTCCTTGAGCAGTACTGAACGTCTCTGAGCTTCAGTTTCTTCATCTATAAAATATATAGACTAATACTCGCCCTCATAGTAGGTATTATGGGACCAAATGAGATATCGTATGTAAGACACTAGTACATGACAATTGTTCAAAATAATTGCATCTAACCCAATATTTTGCAATGGCTAGGGATGTTATTTTAGGTATTTCTTACCATCACTACACATGCCACACTGTGTGACATATTGAGATAGATGCAATTATATTGAACAATTATTATTTTAGGTAGTTTACACGTAATCAACAGATTCTGACCAGCACGGTATCTCAGGAGGCAATCTGTCCAGTCTGTTTTGACTGATATTCTCGCCTTCCTGGTTGCCTATTCGAAAACCTTCAGCTTCTCTTAGCCCTCCTCCACCTCATCCATCCTCCAGCTCTCACCTCTGAGCTCCCCTTGAACCACCCCTCCTGGGACTCAATTCTCTTGTTGGACTTGTCCTCAGCCACTGCCTTCCCTAAGGAGAGGCTATAGGAGGTGGGTTAGAGACCCGTGAGCCTGAAGGAGAAACAGGGCTGTGGCCTCATGTTCCAGAAGGATGGTGTTTAGGAAAAGCGGCTGGGGGATGCTTTCACACAGAGCAGGCGATAGCCCTGCTTCTCTAGGATTCCTCTTTCCGAAGCACCTACGGGCCACCCTTTAATTTAGAACTCTCTTTAGTCTTAGATTTCCTATTCTCTAGATTTCATCCCTTCCATCCCTGGGCCCAAATTTCTTTCCAAAAATTGCCAGAAAGCCCAGCTCTGTCTGCCCTCAACTGTTCCTGCAAACTCCTTCCCTTGATTTTCTGACTCCCAGCCTCAGATCCACTCCCCTCCTCCCCGGGCCCCTCCCTAAGATTGTAGGTGATTCCCTCCTGGCTATTTCCCTGACTTTCATTCCTCATATACTTAACCTCAGTCAAGAGAAAAAAAAGAGCCTTTTTTTTAATGTTAGCTAGATAATAGTATAGATGTGATGGGGTATGAACACAAAAACAAACAAACAAAAAACATGAAAAGGAATATGTAGATAACATTGAACTAACCCAAGTCTTTCTCTTTGGAAATGAGAAAACTGAAATCCAACGATGTTCCATGAATTGCTCAGTCACACAGCTGACTAGTGCCAGAGCCTGAGCTATCTATTCTTAGCCTTTTTTGCAATATTTCTCCCAATGCAGAGACGTATTCAGATTAGCTGTGGTTATCCAATACAAAGAACCACAGCGTGCCTATAAACAGGCCCAATTTTCCCACTCATTCTGATATAGTTTAACATTTCTTTGTTTAAAGACTCCCTGGCCTCTTCTATTCGCCCATTTTCAATTACAATCTCAAATTGTAGAATAAACGTCTGTTAAGATTTGGGGAAAGAGATGTGGCCAGCAGGATATTACCACATAGTAGGCCCTGTTGGTGTCTTTTGAGAGAAGATATAAACACACACACAACTCAGAGAAGGACCCCGGCAATTGATTTAAGTAAAAAATGAAAACTGCATTTTTTTCTTTTAGTGATGAAGGACTGGAATGAGAAGAAGTCGTACTGGGGACCTTTAAAGATGCTGAGTGACAACATCTGAAGTTTCTACAGGGACCTCTAAATGCTGCAATCATTCCACTTCTAGAACTTAGTCAATTCTTTTTCTAAGAAAAATAGTAAAGGTAATAAAGACCTATTACCTTATTCTGGACTGTGGCTGAGTCACTGTGTAAACAAACTTCAGCTATGGGCCTGCTTTCTCAAGGGTGAATCAATTGCCCTGAACGAAGAATACACTGAGTCTTCCAGGCTTAGTCTTGCAGAATAGAACCACTGGGCATTGTTCTGCGGAAGAATGAAGTACAAGTCAATGTCTTCTGGGTTTGCTAGCTCTCTTCTATTTTGGAATATGAATTTGTCTAACAGGCCTGCAAAAATGAGCAACTAAGAGAAGGAGAGTTGGTACAGTGCCATGAAGGCAGAAGAGACCAGGAACTCGGAGACCTGAATTTTTTTCATGGCCAAAACAGAATAAAATTCCAAAGTCCCTGGAAAATGAGAATCTACCAATACAACTGCAACACAATAAGGTGCAAAGGACTAATTTCAGTCTTTCCTTCCATATTTTTCAACAAAACTCTGCTCTCAGGAAAAAGGTGGGGTACTATGGTTCCACTGCCCTTTCACTTATTAACTAGTCTTAGGCAAGTCATCTAAGCTTTATGATCCTCAGCCCTCTTCTTACCATTAAAATAAGGTGACACTAATGTTACCAAGTGCTGGTATGAGGATTAAATGAGATAATACATCTAACCATTTAGCAATATGCCCAGCATGCAGTAAAAGCCCAGTAAATAACAGCTATTATTTTTATTATGATGCATGGCAATGACAATATTGCTGGAAAATAGCTTGAAGAATACTCAAGCCAGCTTACATGTGGTGAGGGATAAAGGTAAAGGTAAAAAGTTAAAAAGAAAAGAGACAACATTTCCCTCTCCTTCAGATTTTGCTAAAGAATGACTCCAGGTTTACAATAGTAAGCAGCCAAGCACCAGAGGGTGTTTTCCTTATTTCCTTATAAAATCCAACCAGTCCTTATAAGAATGGACCCCATGTTGACATAAGTAGACTAGGGTTGCCAGATTTAGCAAATAAAAATACTGGACGTCTCAGTTAAATTTGAATTTCAGGTAAATAATGCATTTTTTACTATGAGTAATCCACAAAAAATTTGATACATGTCTTTACTTAAAAATTATTTGTTCTTTATCTGAAAATTCAAATTTAACTGGGCATCTTCCATTTTATCTGGGAACCCTAATGAACACCTTGGCTCCAGAAAACAGGAGAATCTAGAGGGTCTACCTAGAGCAACCTTCAAAAAGCACAAGTGTAACCCTGGGGGCTGATGAGGATATTTAAAGGAAATGGAAATGTGATATTTACCTTCACTGGCCTGAATGGGTTTCTTTTCTTTGCAATCAAAAAGGTCTGAATACTAAAGCACTTACCTTGTCTGTCTTAGTTCTCTTATCTTAAAAGATGGAGGAACAATAATCATAAGGCTGTCGTAAAGACAAAAAGAAACTGAATGTGAAAGTACTGTGTAAACTAGGTTTTGGGGACTTCCAGGTAAAAATGCTAGATTGATAACATGCTTCCTCCAGAAACCCTTCTAAAATAAGAAGAGAGACTTTTTTTTCAGGCATGAGCCCAAAAGGACAGAGAGGAGACAAGAGCAATAGTAACCCCTCCAAAGTGCCAGACTGGTGAGTGAAGGTATCCTGGACCTTCTAGACCAGACCACCTAATACCATCAAGTGACCTCAGTCAACAACAGATGGAGAACAATCCCCCAGCTAAGGCTTATTCAAATCTTTGACCAACAAAATAAGGAGTTATAATAAAATAGCGGGTGTCTTAAGCCATTAATTTTGGGTTCCACAACACTGGAACACATAACAGAAGGCAGAATGGGATTGGTGTCATTAAGACATAGGGCACTATGAGACACAGGTGGAGATCCAGTTCTAAGTAAGCAAATTAGAGAAGAGTTCACAAAGAAGGTAGCATTTCAACTGGTCTTAAAGGACGAGAAGAAAACAGAAAGCATTTCAGATAGTGTAGAGCAAAGCTTAAGGACCTTCTCTCTTTAAGAGGGCTTTTGGGAGCCCTAGATACTAGTCTCAAGTTCCCCTCAAACTATGGGAGATATCAGGATGAACTCAGAAGTAAAATCCCAGGTGGCAAGGGGAAAGAAGAGTAACTCCCTTAAAAATATTAGCTTTGGGGAGTGAAATCAGCATCATGGCAGAGTGAGCTGTTCTGATAGCCTCTCCCCAGTAAGATACAATGAAAAGGACATTCATTAACCAACAGAGGACATCCACACAACACAACAGATGTCTTAGAGATCTACGCAGCCATATGTCTAAAAGTGGGGGTACTGGATTCCCCAAGAAGCCGTGAAAGGAGGTAAGCAGATCTCCTCCCCCTCCCCAGCAGCAGAAATCTAGGGCATGAGACCTCATGCAGCAGCCAGTGCACGACTGTGAGAGGAGACTGGGGAAAAGGCAGCCCTCTGTGGGAAAACTTTTGCTCTCTGAATTGCTTTCCAGCCCATGGGAACACTCCACACCAAGGCAACTCAGTCACTATGGGGGTGCCCCCACCAGTCCAAACAGCACAGGCAGACCACCAGTGAGTACAGAGTGGGAGCTCAGGCAGGAAAGAAAATGCCCTCTCCCTCACCATCCCACATGGTGCACCAGCTCAGCTGGTTGGCCAGGGCAGGGGATCCATGCCAGAGTGCCTGCACCTGCATGTGTGAAGCAGCAGCAGCCAGTGGACAGACACAGAGAACCCTATTGGCACAACTTCCAATTAACATGCGCAACTGCCAGTGGACACGGCAGGCTGAGAAAACACAGGCCCCTCCCCCCCTACAGTGGTGGCAGGTTGAATCTGCGACCAGATACTACCACTGTGCTGGCAAAAGTCCACCCCATCAAGCACAATGAAGAAATATATTAACACTCCAGACCAGAAGGAAAATGACAAGTGTCCAGAAACCAATCATGAAGTCACAGAAATTTACAATCTAAATGACAGAGAATTCAAAATAGTTATCATAAACAAACTCAATGAGTTACAAAAACCTCAGAAAGACAGTTCAATGAACTCAGGAATGAAATTAATGAGCAGAGGCAATTCTTCACAAAAGATACTGAAACTCTAAAAACAAAACAAAACAGAAATGCTGGGGATGAAGAACACAATGAATGAGATTAAAAAAACAATCTAGAATCCTTAAAAAATAGAGCTGACGTTATGGAGGACATAATTAGTAATTTAGAAGACAGAAATATAGAAATGCTTCAGGTGGAGGAGGAGAAAGAACTAAGACTAAAAAGAAATGAAGAAATTCTCTGAGAAATCTCCAACTCAATTAGGAAATGCAACATAAAGATTATAGATATTTCAGAGGGCAAAGAAGGGGAGAAAAGAGCAGAGAGCTTGTTCAAAGAAATAATCGCTGAGAACTTCCCAAACCTGGGAAAGGAACCAGACTTGCAAATACATGTTTCCAATAGAATTCCCAGTTACATCAATGCAAAAAGACCTTCTCCCAGGCATATAATAGTAAAACTGGCAAAAGACAATGACAAAGAAAAAATATTAAGGGCAGCAAGGCAGAAGAAAATAACCGACAAAGGAACCCCATCAGGCTTTCAGTAGATTTCTCAGCAGAAACCTTACAGGCTAGGAGAGGGTGGAATGATATATTCAAAATATTGAAAGACAAAAACTTTCAGCCAAGAATACTCTATACAGCAAAACTATCCTTCAGATACTATGGAGAAATAAAAACTTTCCCAGATAAACCAAAGCTGAGGGAGTTCATTGCCACTAGATCCCCCTGTCCCCCCGCCACAAGAAATGACCAAGAAGGCCCTCATACCTGGAAAAAAAGGTTTACAAAGCCTTGAGCAAGGAGATAAATAGACAGAAAAAATCAGAAAATTGTAGATCTCTATCAGAACAGGTTAGCAAACAATTATAACATTAAAGATAAAGGGAAGGAAAACATCAAAAATAACCATAATCACTTCATTTTAATCACAAACTCACAACAGAAAATGGAATAAGTTGTGACAACAATAACTTAGGGAAGAGGAAATGGATGGAACTTACTTAGGCTAAGAGATAAGAAGCTCTCAGAAAATGGACTATCTCTTCTATGTGATCTTTTATACAAACTTCACAGTAACTGCTAAATAAAAAATCAGAACATAGACACAAATGATAAATAGAGAGAAAATTGAGAAAACTATCATAGAAAATCATCAAATCAAAATGGCAGTCAGAAATACATGGGACAAGAAACAAAGGAAACACAGAACAACTGGAAAACAAGAAACAAAATGGTAGTATTAAGCCCTCATATATCAATAATAACTCTAAATATAAATGGATGGAAGTCTCCAAACAAAAGACACAAAGTGTCTGGATGAATTAAAAAACAAGACCCAACAATATGCTGCCTCCAGGAAACACATCTCAGCTCAAAAGAAAAACACAGGCTCAAAGTGAAGAGGTGGAAGATGATACTCCAAGCAAATGGCAAACAAAAGAAAGCAGATGTTGCCATACTTATATCAGACAAAGTAGCCCTCAACATAAATAAGGCAATGAGAGACAAAGGGGGCAGTATATCATCATAAAAGGGGCATTCCACCAAGAGGACATAACACTTAGAAATATTTATGCACCTAACACAGGAACACAAAAGTACATAAAGCAACTATTAACAGACCTGAAGGGAGAAATTAACAGCAACACAATAATAGCAGAGGGCCTCAACACCCCACTTGTGTCAATGGATAGATCATCCAGAGAGAAAGCCATAAGGAAATAGTGGAATTAAATGAAAACCTAGGCCAGATGGATATAATAGATATAGAGAGAGAACATTCCATGAAAAAACAGGACAATACACATTCTTCTCAAGTGCATATGGAACATTCCCAAAGATATACCATATATTGGGAAACGAGGTAAGCTTAAATAAATTTAAGAAGATTAAAACCATATCAAGCATCTTTTCTGACCATAAGCCTATGAAACTAGAAATCAACTACAAGAGTAAAGCTGGGGAAGTCACAAATATGTGGAGACTAAACAACATGCTACTGAACAACCAATGGATCAATGAAGAAATTAAAGGAGAAATCAAAACATAACTAGAGACAAATGAAAATGAAAATATATCATACCAACTCTTATGGGATGCAGCAAAAGCAGTCCTAAGAGGGAAATTCATAGTAATACAGGACGACCTTAACAAACAAGAAAAATGTCAAATAAGTAATCTAATTTTTCTTTTTTAAAGGTATGCTTTTTTTTTTGGTGAGGAAGATTGACCCTGAACTAACATCTGTTGCCAATCTTCCTCTTTTGTTTTTCTCCCCAAAGCCCTAGTACATAGTTGTATATCGTAGATGTAAGTCATTCTAGCTTTTCTACATGAGATGCCACTACAGCAAGGCCCTATGAGCAGTGTGTAGGTCCGTGCCCAGAATCCAAATCAGCAAACCCCGGGCAGCCAAAGCAGAGCACATGAACTTAGCCATTCAGCCACGAGGCCAGCCCCTCAAACAAGTTATCTTAAACTATACCTAACAGAACTAGCAAAAGAAGAACAAACAAAGCCCAAAGTCAGCAGAAGGAGGGAAATAATAAAAATTAGAGCAGAAATAAATGAAACAGAAACCAAAAAAATAGTGCAAAAGATCAATGAAACTAAGAGCTGATTGTTTGAGAAGATAAACTTGACAAACCCTTAGCTGGACTCACTAAGAAAAAAAGAGAAAAAAAGAAAAAGAAAGGTTCAAATAAATAAAATTAGAAATGAAAGAAGAAAAATTACAAGAGATACCACAGAAATAGAAAGGATTATAAGAGAATATTGTGAAAAACTATATTCCAACAAATTGGACAATCTAGAAGAAACGGATAAATTCTTAGATTCGTACAACCTCCCAAAACTGAATCAATAAGAAATAAAGAATGTAAATAGACCAATCACAAGCAAAGAGATGGAAACAGTAATCAAAAACTTCCCAAAAAACAAAAGTCCAGGCCTAGATAGCTTCTCTGGAGAGCCCCACAAAACAATCAAAGAAGATTAAATACCTATCCTTCTCAAACTATTCCAAAAGATTGAAGAAGACAGAATACTTCCTAACTCATTCTATGAGGCCAACATCACCCTGATCTCAAAGCCAGACAAAACAACACAAAAAAGGAAAATTACAGGCCAATATCACTGATGAACACAGAAGTAAAAATTCTCAACAAAATATTGGCAAACCAAATACAGAAGTACATTAAAAGGATCATACACCATGATCAACTAGGATTTATACCAGGGACACAGGAATGGTTCACATCTGCAAATCAATCAATGTGATACACCGCATTAACAAAATGAGGAATAAAAATCACATGATCATCTCAATAGATGCAGAGAAAACATTTGACAAGATCCTTCATCCATTTATGATAAAAATTCTCAATAAAATGGGTATAGAAGGAAAGTACCTCAATAAAATAAAGACCATATATAACAAACCCACAGCCAACATCATACTTAATGATGAAAAACTGAAAGCCATCCTCTGAGAACAGGAACAAGACAAGGCTACCCACTCTTACCACTCCTATTCTACATAGTATTAGAGGTTTTGGCCAGAGTAATTAGGCAAGAAAAAGAAATAAAAGGAATTCAAACTGGTAAGGAAGAAGTGAAACTCTCACTGTTTGCAGATAACATGATTCTATATATATAGAAAACCCCAAAGAGTGTATCAGAAAACTATTAGAAATAATCAACAACTACAGCAAAGTTGCAGGGTACAAAATCAATGTACAAAAATCAGCTGCATTTCTATACTCTAATGAAGTGACAGAAAGAGAACTCAAGAATACAATCCCATTTACAATCAGAACAAAAAGAATAAAATATCTAGGAATAAATTTAACCAAGGAGGTGAAAGACCTATAGAATGAAAACTGTGAGACACTATTGAAAGAAATCAATGATGACATAAAGAAATGAAAGACGTTCCATGTACATGGATTGGAAGAATAAACATAGTTAAAATGTCTATACTACCTAAAGCAATCTAGATTCAATGCAATCCCAATCAGAATCCCAATGACATTCTTCACAGAAATAGAACAAAGAATCCAAAAGTTCTTATGGAACAACAAAAGACCCCGAATACCTAAAGCAGTACTGAGAAAAAAGAACAAAGCTGGAGGCATCACAATCCCTGACTTCAAAATACGCTACAAAGCTGTAGTAATCAAACGGCATGGTACTGGTACAAAAACAGACACACATGTCAATGGAACAGAATTGAAAGCCCTGAAATAAAAGCACATATCTACAGACAGCTAATCTTCGACAAAGGAGCCAAGAACAAAAAACAGAGAAAGGAAAGTCTCTTCAATAAATGGTGTTGGGAAAACTGGACAGCCACATGCAAAAGAACGAAAGCAGATCATTATCTTACACTATACACAAAAATTAACTCAAAATGGATTAACGACTTGAAGGTAAGACATGAAACCATAAAACTCCTAGAAGAAAATATAGGCAGTACATTCTTTGGCATTGGTCTTAGAAGCATCTTTTGGAATACCATGTCTACTCAGGCAAGGGAAACAAAACAAAAAATAAACAAGCGGGACTACATCAGACTAAAGAGCTTCTGCAAGGAAAAGGAAACCAGGAAGAAAACGAAAAGACAACCCACCAACTGGGAGAAAATATTCACAAATCATATATCCAACAAGGGGTTAATCTCCAAAATATATAAACTCATACAACCCAACAAGCAAAAACCAAACAACCAAATCAAAAAATAGGCAGAGGATTTGAACAGACATTTTTCCGAAGAAGATATACAGATGGCCAATAGGCACATGAAAAGATGATCAACATCACTAATCATTAGGGAAATGCAAATCAAAACTACAATGAGATGTCGCCTTACACCTGTTAGAAAGGCTATAATTACCAAGACAAGAAATAAGAAACATTGAAGAGGATGTGGAGAAAAGGGAACCCTCATACAGTGCTGGTGGGAATGCAAACTGGTTCAGCCACTATGGAAAACAGTATGGAGAGTTCTCAAAAAAGTAAAAATAGAAATACCATAAGCCCCAGCTATCCCACTACTGGGTATTTATCCAAAGAACTTGAAATCATCAGTTCAAAGAAACTTATGCACCCCTATGTTCATCACAGCATTATCCACAATAGCCAAGATGTGGAAGCACCCAAGGGCCCATCAACTGATGAGTGGATAAAGAAGATGTGGTATATATATATAATGGAATACTACTCAGTCACAAAAAAGACAAAATCATCCCATTTTCAACATGAGTGGACCTTGGAGGTATTATGTTAAACGAAATAAGCCAGACAGGGAAAGACAAACACCACATGATTTCACTCATATGTGGAAGATAAACAAACACACGGACAAAGAGAACAGATTAGTGGTTACCAGAGGGGAAGGGCGTAAAGGGGTGGGCAAAGGGGGTAAAGGAGCACATATATATGATATCTGATAAATAATAATGTACACCTGAAATTTCACAGTTATAAACTATTATGACATCAATAAAATTAAAAATTCTATTAGCTTCAATTCTAAAAAATAAGACTATGAAAAATACATTATTTCCCAACTTTTCCAATATTGCTACCTGCAGAAAGTTTTTCCTTGCCAGTGAAAACAGAGACTCTGAACTTTTAATATAACTATTATTCCTTTTTTCTTTTTATGGATTGTATTTTAAGAAGACTATTTCTGTTGCAACTGACAGAATGCCAACTGAAACCAATTTAAGTAGTGGGACAACTTTATCGACCCAAGAAACTTAAAAGCTCAGACATGAGGGAGTTCTCATCAAGATGGCGCTGTGAGCAGACGTTGAACTCTCCTCCTCCCACAAACACAACCAGGTTACAACAATTTTAGGAAGAATCACGCTGGATTGAAAACTGAAAACTGGATAAAAAGAACCCCCACAACAAGGGACAGTCCTGACGAAAGCAGGAGAGGCAGTAACTCCGGCCAGAGAGGAAAAAACCCACCTTTGGGAGCAGCAGAGCTTCTCAGCTGGCCAGGCGGGAGCCACCCTAAGGTATGCAGCCCTCCCTGGAGGAGTGAGGTCTGGAGCTGCTATAACCATCCTTCGGACTCAGCCCAACTGAGAGGGGGGTCTTACTGTCTGGCTTTGCTCGCTATTAACTGCAGCAAGGACACCCCAGAAAAGCTATCAGCTGAAAGCCGAAAAGATCAAGGCCTTAAAGGGCACACGCACAAACTCACTCATTGCAGCAACCTAAAATCACCAGAGAGAAGGCTGACTGTCCTTTGGTGAAACAAGACTCACCTGGTGGGCTCTGGGGGCATCTTGGTGAGAGGAGGACCCTCTCCGGAGACTGAGACATTGGTGGGGGCCATTGTTCTGAGCTGGTCCAGGCATGCTGATATGGACACAGGTGGGGGCCATTGAGGTGTGTCCCTTGGGCTGTTAGCCCAGGGGTCTGCCACACCCACTAGAGCACAGATTTAATCCAGTTCAGCCAGGGCAGGCAACCCGCCCTAGAGACTGGCCCCACCTAACAGCAAGCCCTCAGGCTACTTTTCAGCCTGCATTGACTGAGTGCCTTGATCCTCTACAGGCAGGCAAAGGTGTCTGCCTCTGTGGGGCAGGGCTTGTGTGAGGACCAGGTGAACTGTGGGGGGCACTGGGGAAGAGGTGGGGGCCTCTGCAGTGTGGCGTTGGGGTACGCTCCAGGGGGTTGAGAAGTGTGCACGGACCGGGACTGTGTTGACAGTGCATGCGGTCCAGTGGGAGGTGAGGCTTATCAGCGGCAGAAGACTTGTGTTTCACAAATAGCCGTAAAAAGGATCAGCCCCACCTTCCAAAGCCTGAAACAACTGAGTGCCTCCATGCCAAGGGCTAGCCCTACTCAGCTGCACTCCTAAGAGAACTGACATCAGCCTTGTTGGCCTCAGGCCTATCACAACTGTATGCCCCTGAGCCTAGCAACCAGCTACACTGGGTACCAACCCAATCAAGAGGACAATTGCAATAAGAGTGTGCTAATAGGTGGGACCAAGATGGCGGAGTGAGTGGTCTTCTTCATCTCTCCCCCGTCGAATCTACAACTAATTGGACATTCACCAATTAACAAAGGATATCCAGATAGCATCTCAAGATGCCTAAGAGTCTCATGCTACTATACATCAGAAGGCGGACGGACTTCCCCCTGGCAGGAGGTGGAAATAGGTGAAAACTCACTGACCCCCAGACAGCCTAGTTCCTGGAGGAGGCTCTCTTCCAGCGGACTCCCCCATAGCATCACCACACACTGAGGGTGGGAGTGTGCACTCACCAACGGAGCGACGGTGGAAACAGGTGACAACAGCCCTACTCAAGCCCCCCACGATTACACCTAAGCCCAGGGGGAATCTCCAGGGTCCCGGACCAACTGGCAGGGAAGGCCTCTGCTCGCCATTAGCAGGGAGGCCCCGCCCAGAATCCAGAATAAAGGGAAGGTCCTGGCGGGCGGATTCCCCGGCATGGCACCAGACCGAACGCTGCTGCTGGGCCCACAGTCTCCGGCACACTGGTCGGTGCAGGGGGTGCCCGGACTTCCCATGGACGTGCTTGGGGACAGGGTTGGAGCTCCAACACCCGGCTCTGCGGCCCGGGGGGACGCTCCAGGGTCCCGCATCACCCCAGCAGGGAGGGCCTCTGCTCGCCATTGGCAGGGAGGCCCTGCCCAGCATTCAGAACACCAGGAATCTCCCTAGAGCAGAATTCCCCACAAGGCAGCAGCTTACAAGCCACCGCCAGGCCCATGGACTCTGGCCATGTCCCAGATGAGGCAAGGGGCTCCCAGAGATCCCATGAGAGAGTGGAGTGGGGCACAGTGGAGCTCTGGTGAAACAGCTACGTAGCCCAGGGGGGAACTCCAGGTTCCTAGAGCAGCCTCAGAGAAAGCCTCTGCACAGCACTAGTGGAGACATCCCGACTGGCAATCGCAAGGTGGGAAGGCCCTGGGGCAAAAGTAGCACAGCTAGGTGAGCTAATGACAGACTGCAGAAGATACCTATAGCTCTGCTGGGAGCTATAGTGGACAAGTGTGATCTGGTGGGCTCTGTTAGGGACAAAGCGGCAATTATAGGTGATCCTGCTCCTGGCTGCTGGGAAAGCCCACAACACTGCTGCAGACCACAAGGAGGGAGTGCGTCTAAGTGGGCTGCAACAGTAGGCACCAGCAGCCTGAGGCCCCCTTGCGATTGCCCCACAACCGATGAGGGACCCCACAGGACCACTGTGACTATGAGGAGGGGTCCAGGCCCAGTCAGTAACAGCTGATAGGGTTCCTGGTTGGTGCAGTCTAAACAGCTGCCCCCACACACACCCGTCGCAACAAGTGGAAGCAGCGACTAAACTCTATCTCTATGCGGAGGCACAAATCCACACCATCAAGCAGTATGAAAAAATATATTAAATCTCCAGAACAGAGGGAAAATGATAAGCACCCAGAAAACAATCCCAAAGACAATGAAATCTATAATCTAAATGATGATGATTTCAAAACTGCCATTATTAAAAAACTCAATGAGTTAAAAGAGAATTCAGATAGACAATTCAATGAGTTCAGGAGCTATGTCACAAAAGAGCTTGACACTATAAAGAAGAACCAATTAGAAATACTGGAGATAAAGAACACAATGGAGGAGATTAAGAAAAATCTGGACTCTCTGAACAGTAGTGTCGATAATATGGAGGAGAGAATTAGCAATTTGGAGGATAGGAATATAGAAATGCTGCAGACAGAGGAGGAGAGAGAACTAAGACTAAAAAGAAATGAAGAAACTCTCTGAGAATTATCCGACTCAATTAGGAGATGCAACATAAGGATTATAGGTATAGCAGAGGGAGAAGAGAAGGAGAAGGGGGCAGAAGGTCTGTTCAAAGAAATACTAGCTGAGAACTTTCCAAACTTGGGAAGGGAGATGGAACTCCATGTGACAGAAGCCAATAGATCTCCAAACTTTATTAACACAAGAAGACCAACCCCAAGGCATATAGTAGTGAAACTAGCAGAAGTCAATGACAAAGAGAAAATGCTAAGGACAGCAGAAGAAAATAACTTACAAAGGAAACGTCATAAGGCTATCAGCAGATTTCTCAGGAGAGACCTTACAGGCTAGAAGAGATTGGAATGAAATATTCAAAACTCT
The DNA here is from genome assembly GCF_041296265.1 of Equus caballus. Classification (NCBI taxonomy): domain Eukaryota; kingdom Metazoa; phylum Chordata; class Mammalia; order Perissodactyla; family Equidae; genus Equus; species Equus caballus. The sequence continues at coordinate 32,577,238 of NC_091697.1, read as the reverse complement.
GAAGGACAAAAACCTGCAGCCAAGAATACTCTACCCAGTGAAAATATCCTTCAACTACAACAGAGAAATAAAAACTTTCCCAGATAAACAAAAGTTAAGGGAATTCATTGCCACAAAACCTCCTCTTCAAGAAATGCTCAGGAAGAACCTCATTCCTGAAAAATCAAAAAAAGGAAAGGGGTTACAAAATCCAGAACAAAGGAGATAAGCAGAAGGACAATAACACAAAGTAACAGCTCTCCATCAGGACAAAATGCAAAAGAACCAGAAAACAAGTGATAAAATGGCAACAGTAGGCCCCCACGTTTCAATAATCACTCTAAACGTGAATGGGTTGAACTCTCCAATCAAAAGGTACAGAGAGGCAGGATGGATCAAAGAACAAGATCCAACAATATGCTGCCTCCAGGAAACACACCTCAGCCCCAAAGACAAGCACAGACTCAAAGTGAAGGGATGGAAGACAATACTCCAAGCTAATAATGAACAAAAGAAAGCAGGTGTTGCCATACTTATATCAGACAAAGTAGACTTCAAAGCAAAACAGATAAAGAAAGACAAAGAGGGGCAGTATATAATGATAAAAGGGACGCTCCACCAAGATGACATAACACTTATAAATATATACGCACCTAACACAGGAGCACCAAAATTTGTAAAGAAACTATTAACAAAACTAAAAGGAGACATCAACAGCAATACAATAATTGTAGGGGACCTCAACACCCCATTAACACCAATGGACAAATCATCCAGACAGAAAATCAACAAGGAAATTATAGAATTAAATGAAAAATTAGATCAGATGGACCTCATAGATATATATAGGAGACTTCATCCAAAAACAGCAGGTTACACAAATCTCAAGCATGCATGGAACATTCTCAAGGATAGACCATATCTTGGGAAACAAAGCAAGCATCAATAAGTTCAAGAGGGTTGAAATAATATCAAGCATCTTTTCTGATCATAACGCTATGAAACTAGAAATCAACTACAAGAATAAAGCTGAGAAAGGGCCAAAAATGTGGAGACTAAACAACATGCTACTGAACAAACAATGGATTATTGAAGAAATCAAATATTATCTGGAGACAAATGAAAATGAAAACACACCATACCAAATGATTTGGGATGCAGCAAAGGAAGTCCTAAGAGGGAAATTCATTGCAATACAGGCTCACCTCAATAAGCAAGAAAAATCTTACATAAACAACCTCAAACGACACCTAACAGAATTAGAAAAAGAAGAACAAACAAAGCCCAAAGTCAGTAGAAGGAGGGAAATAATAAAAATTAGAGCAGAAATAAATGATATCGAAACGAAAAAGACAGTAGAAAGGATCAATGAAACAAAGTTGGTTCTTCAAAAAAATTAACAAAATTGACAAACCCTTAGCCAGACTCACTAAAAAAATAAGAGAGAAGTCTCAAATAAATAAAATTAGAAATGAGAGAGGAGAAATCACAACAGATACCGAAGAAGTACAAAGGATCATAAGAGAATACTATGAAAAATTATTGCCAACAAATTGAACAACCTAGAAGAAATGGATAAATTCCTAGACTCATACAACCTACCCAAACTGAATCAGGAAGAAATAGAGAATCTGAATAGACCAATCACAAGTAAAGAAATAGAAACAGTAATCAAAAACCTCCCCAAAAATAAGAGTCCAGGACCAGACGGCTTCTCTGGAGAATTCTACCAAACATTCAAAGAAGATTTAATACCTATCCTTCTCAAACTATTCCAGAAAATAGAGGAAGATGGAGCACTCTCTAATACATTCTATGAAGCCAATATCACCCTGATCCCCAAACCTGACAAGGACAACACAAAGAAGGAAAACTACAGACCAATATCACTGATGAACATAGATGCAAAAATCCTCAACAAAATTTTGGCAAACCAAATACAGCAATATATTGAAAAGATTATACACCATGATCAAGTGGGATTTATACCAGCGACACAGGGATGGTTCAACATCCGCAAGTCAATCAATATGATTCACTACGTTAATAAAATGAGAAACAAAAACCACATGATCATCTCAATAGATGCTGAGAAAGCATTCGACAAGATCCAATATCCATTTATGATAAAAACCCTCAATAAAATAGGTATAGAAGGAAAGTACCTCAACATAATAAAGGCCATATATGACAAACCCACAGCCAACATCATACTCAACAGACAAAAACTGAAACCCATCCCTCTCAGAAGAGGAACAAGACAAGGGTGCCCACATTCACTGCTCTTATTCAACATAGTACTGGAGGTTTTGGCCAGAGCAATTCGGCAGGAAAAAGAAAGAAAAGGAATCCAAATAGGTAACGAAGAAGTAAAACTCTCACTGTTTGCAGATGATGTGATCTTATGTATAGAAAACCCCAAAGAATCCATAGAAAAACCATTAGAAACAATCAACAATTACAGTAAATTTGCAGGGTATAAAATCAACATACATAAATCAGTAGCATTTCTATATGCTAACAATGAACTTACAGAAAAATATCTCAAGAACTCAATCCCATTCACGATCGCAACAAAAAGAATAAAATACCTTGGGATAAATTTAACCAAGGAAGTGAAAGATCTATACAACGAAAACTACAAGACCTTCTTGAAAGAAATTGACGACAACATAAAGAGATGGAAAGACATTCCATGCACATGGATTGGAAGAATAAACATAGTTAAAATATCCATACTACCTAAATCAATCTACAGATTCAACGCTATCCCAATCAGAATTCCAATGTCATTCTTTACAGAAATTGAACAAAATCCTACAATTCATATGGGGCAAGAAAAGACCTCGAATTGCTAAAGCAATCCTGAGAAAGAAGAACAAAGCTGGAGGCATCACAATCCCTGACTTCAAAACATACTACAAAGCTACAGTAATCAAAACAGCATGGTTCTGGTACAAAAACAGATGCACAGACCAATGGAACAGAATTGAAAGCCCAGAAATAAAACCACACATCTATGGACAGCTAATCTTTGACAAAGGAGCTGAGGGCCTACAATGGAGGAAAGAAAGTCTCTTCAACAAATGGTGCTGGGAAAACTGGACAGCCACATGTAAAAGAATGAAAATCAACCATTCTTTTTCACCATTTACTAAAATAAACTCAAAATGGATCAAAGACCTAAAGATTAGGCCTGAAACAATAAGTCTTCTAGAAGATAATATCGACAGCACACTCTTTGACATCAGCTTCAAAAGAATCTTTTCGGACACCATAACCCCTCACATGAGGGAAACAATAGAAAGAATAAACAAATGGGACTTCATCAGACTAAAGAGCTTCTTCAAGGCAAGGGAAAACAGGATTGAAACAAAAACAGCCCACTAATTGGGAAAAAATACTCACAAGTTATTTATCCGACAAAGGGTTAATCTCCATAATATACAAAGAACTCACACAACTCAACAATAAAAAATCAAACAACCCAATTACAAAATGGGCAGGGGACATGAACATACATTTCTCCAAAGAAGATATACGGATGCCAATAGACACATGAAAAGATGCTCATCATCACTAATCATCAGGGAAACGCAAATCAAAACTACACTAAGATATCACCTTACACCTGTTAGAATGGCAAAAATATCCAAAACCAAGAGTGACAAATGTTGGAGAGGCTGTGGAGAAAAGGGAACCCTCATACACTGTTGGTGGGAATGCAAACTGGTGCAGCCACTATGGAAAACAGTATGGAGATTCCTCAAAAAGTTAAGAATAGAAATACCTTATGACCCAGCCATCCCACTGCTGGGTATCTAGCCTAAGAACCTGAAATCAGCAATTCCAAAAGTTCCATGCACCCCTATGTTCATCGCAGCATTATTCACAGTAGCCAAGTCATGGAACCAACCTAAGTGCCCAGCAACTGATGATTGGATAAAGAAGATGTGGTATATATATATATATATATATATATATATATATATATATATATATAATGGAATACTACTCAGCCATAAAAAAGGACAAAGTCGTCCCATTCACAACAACATGGATAGACCTTGAGGGTATTATGTTGAGCGAAATAAGCCAGACAGAGAAAGACGAACTCTGTATGACTCCACTCATAGGTGGTAGTTAACATATGGACAAAGAGAACTTATCGGTGGTTGCCAGGGGAAAGGTGGGTGGGGGGAGGGCACTAGGGGTGAAGTGGTGTACCTACAACATGACTAATAATATACAACTGTAATTTCACAAGGATGTTAACTTTCATAACCTTCATTTAAATAAATAAGTAAATAAATAAAACTAGTTTGTCACATTGTGAAGATGAAAAAGAAAATATTTTGCAGACAGAACGAGAATTTATAAATTGTAAGCTCTAACTGAGTGCCAAGACTATGGATTCAAAATAGATCCACACCAAGAGAAGATACAGTATTTTCCAATTTCAAAAAAAAAAAAAACAAAGAAAATCAAAAGGGTCTAAATTTTGGGAGGGATGTGAAGGGGGCAGGGGTGAAAAGAATGGATCTAGAATATAAATGGCTTTGGAAGTCTCATCACACCACTGACAGCCAGAAAAAAATAGAGCAGTTATTTCAAAATTCTGAGCAAAAATTATGTTCAATCCATAATTCAATTCCCAGCCAAAATCAATTCAAGATAAGCATAGAGATGTTTTGAGTAAAATCTTCAATATCTGCCTCCTGTGCGTACTTTCTCAGTAGCGGACCTTGGAAACAGATCTGGCATAAGTCAGAGGTGACAACGATCCCCAGGAAGACGATGAAAGGAGATCCCAGGAAGAATAGTTTGCAGGGACCTAGAAGAAACCAGGCCAGATGGAAGCCGAACAGAAGTTGATGGGGGTGTTTTCTCCAAAAATACTAAAAATAGAAGACCTATTGTGTCTGAAAGCATTGAGAGAGGATTTATGAAATCTATTTGGTGAAAACTTGAGGTGGAATTATAATGTGTACATGGGAAATCAGGAAAATAAACAGAAAAGACTATTTTAATACCAGGGAGGATAAAGAATTACACAAGAAAGGAAAATAATCATGGTATACACATGAATAGTATTTACAAGGTCATAAAAATGTAAAGTCTTTTTTTTTTTGAGGAAGATTAGCCCGGAGCTAACATCCGTACCCATCTTCCTCTACTTTATGTGTGGGATGCCTGCCACAGCATGGCTTAACAAGCATTGCGTAGGTCCACACCGGGGATCTGAACCAGTGAACCCTAGGCCACTGAAGTGGAACCTGAAAAATTAACCACTGCGCCACCGGGCCGACCCCCAAAATGGTAAAGTCTTAATATTGATCAAACCAAAAATTATAATTTAACTATCTTGGGAGGATGGAAGGGAGGGAATTTTATGTATGCTGGGCAAGAATCTACGTAAAATATAGCTAAATTTTCCATTTGGGAAGTCAATAGATATAGGAGGATCAAGAAGCAGCAGTATAAGCATATTGGAATTGACTACCAAAAGACAACCAAATGAATTAAAGGTTTTTGCCGCTGGAAAGGAGGAAATCGTGGAGGGCATTGATGGCAAGAGGCTACTATGTTTTTGCAAAGAGCCTTGCAAAACATTAACTAAATATGTGCAGTTTAGGGAAAGAAAACTTAAAAAGATGAGCCCGTGTGAAGGGCAAGTGCAACTTGTTCCCAGCTTAGATATCTGCCTAGGCTGTAGAATTGCTAGTGTGTACCTTTGCCTGCCTGAGAGGAGGAAAGGAAGTACCAGACTGAAAGAAGAGGAGGCAGCCAAGCAGAGCCAGCAGCACCGGCACGGCACACTGGAAAACCAATGAGTTGGAAGGGAACTGATATATGTCGTATCCGCGTGGAGATATTTAAGTTGACAGTGCAAGACACACCAGCACTCTCTTTCCCTGAAATTGGGAAAACACATGTTGAGAAGGAGATGCCTTTTGGATTACTGAACAACCACACTCAAGGCAGCTACCCTGCTGAGTCTCTTGAACTCTTAACTGGCTTCACATGAGCAAGAAATAAATCTTTCTCTGGTCAAGCCCCAAAAGAAAAAAAAAAAAAAAAAAAGCTCAGACATGAAATTGACCTTCTCTAAGAATTCAAACAATAATTTCTTCCTCTCTCTCTTTCCCTCTATGTGTTGTCTGCATGTTGTTTCATTCTTTCCTACCATACAGAGGCTTCCGTCATAGATGTTAAACAGGCTATGACTTCAGATAAGACTAAGTCATCCCAATTTAATAAACCAGAGAAAAGTGAAAGCTTCTTTTTCCCAGCCCCTCCTTACTAATATCTAAAATCCAGGGAAGGTCTCTGATTGGCTGACTTGTTCACATGCCCACTCTTTGTCCATTCATTGTCACCAGTTGATAGGTAATATGATTGGCCATGACCAAAGAAGTGAGTTAATATCACTCACATCCCCAAAAGAAGCACTTACGTGTAATGAAGAAATAACAATTCCTACAGAAGAAAGCATAATAATGCTACAAATCAGAAGCAGGACGAAAGTGTTGCTGGGCTGATTAAAAGAAACGATGCTTAGCACAAATATATAATGACCAACTTTGTTTGTAGAATTACAATTTAAGCAATGAACCCTCACTTTTAAGGGAAGCATAACTATTCATTCCTAATGCCCTCTTTCCTCGTCCCACCTCAAGCTAGTCTGATTGACTCTAGACTTAAGAGATCATAATCCTTGAGGAGTTAAACAATTTGACATCACAAAGAAGGTCAATGAATAGACCTAGCGACATAAATCACATTTTCTGAATTTCTGACATGTGCAGTGAAGGCAAAACACTCAAGCAAAGATACACACCCCTTGAGAATGCAAAATTAAAATACAGACAGCAAAAATAATGTAGAGTGGATAAATTTTCCACTCCTGTAAAGCAGATTTTATTTCCAAACATCTCATTCCCTCTCAAAAACTGCAGCGCAGATTTTGCAAACACGATGGGTTACATAAGTGGGATTATATACTCTTCATGCAAACTCTGAAGCCAGCTGTCCGTCCAGTTCTATTTCCCAGACAGGAAAAAAGATTACTATGCAGCTCCAACACAGTGCTGGATAGATGCTGATAAATTTTGACTCTCTTATTTCAAGGTAGGAAGATGAAAATATATTTGAAAAGCTTGTTCAACTAGACTCTTAATGAAGCAATGGCATTTTAATTATATTATGGTTTTTGAGTTATACATTCAGTGTATATATCAGGGATCCATAGAATATACTTAAGTATTATGGGTTTAATTCTGTCTTCCAAAAATTCATATTCTGAAATCCTAACCCCCGATACCTCAGAATATAACCTTATTTGGAAATAGGGTCTTTACAGAGAGAATCAATTTATAATGAGGTCTTGAGCATGGGCTCTAATCCAATTTGACTGGTATCTTATAAAAAGGAGAAATTTGGAGACAAACACACAGGGAGAATGCTATGTGAAGATGAAGGCAGCGAGCAGGGTGACGCTTCTACAAGCCGAGGAACACCAAAGACGGCCGGAAAACCACCAGCAGCTAGGCAGGAGGCATGGAGCAGATTCTCCCTCACAGCTTCAGAAGGAACCAACCCTGCCAGCGCCTTGATCTTGGGCTCCTAACCTCCAGAACTGTGAGACAATAAATTTCTGTTGCTTAAGCCACCCTGTGCGGGGTACTTTTGTTATAGCAGCTGTAGGAAACTAATACATTAAGCCACATCACAGGAGGGGACATGAAATAGGGAATATATTACCTTTGAGAACTTTAATCTTTTATTATTGCATCTCCCTAATGTAGAAAGGGTTTATCTATTCGCCCCAAACCAAATAAAAGTCAGAAATTGAGGTAACTACCTTCATAAGACAGGCCAAGAATTCTACTATGTTTATTCAGTAAAATCAGATTAATTGAAGGAAAATTAGACTCCTTCCCAATGCCTAAATTATCCAGATAATGGTCTCAACCCTTAACTTTGGTTGGTCATTGTGAAGTAAACCTGATTTCAAGTTGAGGAGTTCAGATTACCTTTCACCAAAAAGATTTAACACCTTCCTCAGTTTCTGTTCGTTGGCCTGTAGAGAAGAGACCATAAACAGGCAGGGTTTTCATCTTCTAACCTGCGACTACCTGCTAAGCAATTTAGCCCCGGTTTCAGCATCTGATCGAGCCCTCCTTTCAGTTCCATGTGGCTTCATCTTCCTTTCTGTACAAGTGGTGGGGAGGGACGGGGGGAAGATAATGTTGGAAATGCAAAAGTAGCAATCCCAACCATCTGTGCCTATGCATCCACGTGTCAGGTGAAGGTCAAGACCCAGGAGCTGCCTGGGAGAATATCTAGGCTTCTCAATTTTTCCATTTCAGATGCATTTGCATCCCACCCAGCCAAGAAAAGGAATCAGAGCTTTAGTGAAGAGATCATAAATCTGATATCCCTGATCCCGTGACTCCAAGTTCCTCTTTTAGGCCAGTGCACAGTTTGGGCAGGGCTGTATGGTCCCTAGCTACTTACTCACTGGTGAATCTGAACATGAAATTCAATTGTTTCTCCAATAGGCAGTGAGAAAGCAGGATGCAGTGGCAGCAGTTCCCAACTGTTTCTCAGCCTGGAAAGTCTGGATTCTTGTCATTTCAACCTCAATTGGAGCCACTAGCAGGGGGTTAAGATTACTGCATCATTCAAGAAACAAGGGTTCTAGGAGAAGCATGTTGTCCTGTTCTTGTCTCCATTGTCTTTTGTTAGAACACGCGGCTATGTACCGTTAGCAGAAGCCCATTTAGGAATGCAAAGAGCACGGCAGACGTGCCAACCTGTGCATTCAAAATGGCAAATGTCGAGTTGTTTCGTGTAGGCAGATGGTGGGCATTTGGAAAAAGGCTTTGAGGTACATGTGTTTTGAGCAGAACTAAAACTGCAAAGCCTCAAGGAATCTCTTCAATTTTGGCCCCTTCTACCCTCTCCAACCTGCCCAATCCTCCAGAAGACACTCCTTTCACTTCAGACTTAGTTATTGCCTCTCTGCATGTCCCACCCCCTTGGGTGCTATGTTAAGAAGGATTCTGAGGTCTTATCCTAACTTAACTGGAAAAGACACCTCAGCAATTAGCAATAGCTGTCACAGTCACTGAAGAGAGAAACAGAAAAACACCTGCTATATATTTGCCAACCCTCCACTGCATCATTAAATCCGGTGCTTTGGTTATTTCCACACACACACACACATTTGAAAAGAGCTATTTGAGTTACATATTCTTACATCTAGTAATTCAACCACGCGTTTAAAGCAATTTTAACCACATGGTAGCAAGCTCGTGTTGCAAGCCCAGACATCTGAAAATGGGGTTTGCAAATTTGACTTGTAAAAAGACAGTAGTAACATGACAAATTATAAAACGTTAACACATACACTTATATTTATTAACCACATTGCCTCAAAAGACCCTGAAGAGAGATAGCATGAAACATTTTGATGGACTAGAAGGGGAAAGAGATAAAGTCTAAAGATGGGGTTGGGTCTGGGAGGTCAAGCCTAGAGGAATGGAGGCTTTGACACATCAAGATTAGGAACATCTGAGGAGATCCTGGAAAAAAGGAAGGGACCTCTGAAAGAAAAGCACCGCCAAAATCAAGTTGCCTTATTTCAGGGCTTCTGAGGGTAGATGCTAACTATAGGGAACATCTTGTGAATGAGATGGCACAAGACTATGTCCAAAAATGAATAACCTTGAAGTTGAAATCCACAAAAAGAAAAATCACATGAGTTACAGCTTCCGTAGTTTATCTTTAAACAGAATTTGGGGGAAAAAATCTATTTAAAACAAGCATTTAGGAAAGCATCATTTCCCCGGCATGATTATTATGTGCTTCATTTTGGCAGGAAGACTTCATTTCCAGTGATATTTTCCAATTGTTAAAAGAAAAAAAAAAATCCCTGCCACTTTCTTTGCAATCCATAATTTTGTATTTTTAATTTCAATAACTCAAGTGTCTCTGAGCAGAAATAAGCTGCATATTCATGAGCCCTGATTTGCTGTGATCATTATTTCTGAGGCTCTCTATCTGGGAAGACTCCAAGTACTCGAGGCCTTGTTCTCAGGCAATTAGATCAGACTGGCTTGGAGCTGAGGGAGGCGGGAGACCCCACCTCCGCATCTTCTCTTTGAAGAAGCTCTGTTGGTCTATGTGAGGTCAACTTTCCTTGCTCCCAAACGGGGCTGATAATTAGTTGCCTCAACACTAGTAGGAGGGATAAAAGTCTATTTAATATGTTAACTAGAGAATTGTTAACTTTTCATCAATCAGGCTTTGGTCACAGACAGCAAAGGAAAAAACCACAGGGAAGAAAAGGTTATATTTTTTTTCTTTTTTTATGTTTTGTTTTGTTTTGTTTTTTTGTTTGTTTTAGTTTTTTTTGAGGAAGATTAGCCCTGAGCTAACATCTGCCACCAATCCTTCTCTTTTTGCTGACGAAGACTGGCCCTGAGCTCACATCCGTGCCCACCTTCTTCTACTTTATATGTGGGACGACTGCTACAGCATGGCTTGCCAAGCGGCGCCATGTCCGCACTCAGGATCGGAGTCAGCGAACCTCAGGCCAGCGAAGTGGGATATGCAAACTTAACCGCTGTGCCACCGGGCTGGCCCTGAAAAGGCTATATTAAAATGAGCTGAGCAAAAGGTAAAGAAAGGATAATATATATCAATAATGTTCTGTGTATGTGAAAAATATGGATGAGGAAATAAAAAATTAAAATAAAGCATAGATGGCAAAAGCATAAAAAAAAACTAACAACTAGAAAAACATCTAGAAATGACCTATCTTCCTATATAAAACTTGACCTCTTTTAGTGGAAATAGCCCAGGTTGGCGGTTTGAAAAAATAGATGTTTGAATGTCAGCTATGCGGCTTACCAGCTTTCTGTGCAAAGGCAAATTTCCTAATCCCTTGGCTTTGCTTTCTTCCTCAAGATTGATACCCTCATCTATGAGGGATGACCATATTTCCCTCTAAAGGTTTGTTGGGAGACTTAAATGAGATGTATCGAAAGCATATAGTGTTGAGTCGAGCACAAAGATTACATTCAATAAATGTCACTATCTTGTTCTGCCTGATTCCCCTTTTTTTCCCCTTCTGGCTAAATAGCTAATCTGTTTTTAAAGGCCTCCCAGCTCCCTTTAGCCACCATCCCAGACTATAACAAGCATCCTATTTAGGAAGTTCTTCCTAAAAGTTAACAGCAGAAGAGATCTCTAGAGGTCATCCGTCCACTTGCCTGCAATGGAGCTTTCCCTAGATACAGTGGGAAGGTTACAAACTAGGGTTCAAAATCTGGTTCCACCATTTTCCAGATACATGACTTTGGGTTCTCTAAACTTCAGCTTCCCCATGTGTAGAATGGGGATTAAAGAATACCTACCTGGTATGGTACTTTTTAGAATTGAGATAAATTGTATAAAAGGGCTTACCACTTTGGCTGCACAGAGAGGTAGACTAACAAACAATATTTGCCGTCGTTATGTCTATTCTTATCTTCCTACTCCCCCACCCAATGAAAATGCCAGCAAGAAGAAACAGCACATTTGGGGACCGTGTCCTTCCTTTCTACAATTATTTGGCGATAGTTATGTGGCCACATCATTTAGTTCCAGAATCAGCTTGAACAACAGCCAGATTCCACCCAAATCCTCCATTTTTCAGATGTTGTGCTTGAAGCCTAGAAAGTTAAAATTCTCCTTCTGGGCACACAGCAAAGGAAATCTGCTATGTGCTATATTTGAAATCTGAGCTTTTAAAGCCATGAGATCAAAATAGTTATGTGTCTTGGGGCAACTCTTCAGCTTTCTGGAGTGACCCAAGTCTACTTCTTTAAAAGATCCTACCCCACAGCCCATTTTTTCTGCCTGTCAGTCAGCGTGTTTGTTTCTGTTTGTTTAGGGTAAATTTAATTTGAGATATACACTCCCAGCATACATCAAGCCATGGTATATCTACTCATTGATTTATAGAATGAATCTCTACCAGGGAAACACTAACTGTTCTATGTAAATTCCTCAAGGGCAAGGACTATGTCTTAATCTTTGGATCCATAAAAGTACCTAGTTAAATGCCTCCTAAAAAGTACCTGTTAAATAAATCATGGAGAATTATCCAGTTTTGAGGGGCTCATCAACTTTTCCCTGATTCCTCCCTACCGTGCCTTTCACGAAGGATAGAGTTGTTCTTTCCACCTCTCAACCTTTGCATCTGCTGTTCCTCTCCCTACAATGCTCTTCCCCGTCTGTTCAATTAGCTGGCTCATTCTCATCCTTTAGTTCTTGGCTTAAGTGCCACTTCTTCCCAGAGGACATCCCAGCCTATCCTTTATAAACCTCAGTTCCTTACTATCTTCCACACCTGGTAGCTTCTTTCATTGTGCACATCACAATCAGAATGACGAGGTGACGGGTTTTACAGAAGCTATATGAGAACACATTGCTTATCTGACTAGTTCTCTGATCTATGTCTAGGGCCTAGCACTGCCTGTTAGCTATAAAACGCTCTACAAATATTCACTATGAAAAGTGAGCTAAAGAAGGCAAAGCAGGGACCCAGAGTGAATTCTGATCTAGTGTTAGGAATACACGAATCGACTCCTATTCGTCTTCTGCAAGAGTTGGAAAATGTGGTCTCAGTGCACTTGATTTTCTTTCTTCATTATTTGAAAAATTAATCAGTCAATTAAATTCATTCCAGGGTGCAAGTTTAACACGTTGGTGGATTCTGAAGCCTTCACTCCCCTGCTTGGGGCTTTGACTTGATCCCAGGCGACTACTAAGGCCCCTAAAATCAAGATGGGTAATTGCATTGGGGAATTTTGTGTTTCTTTTGAAAATGGAGCCCCACCTGCTATTCAGGAGATCAGCACTTACACTTCAGTTTTTTCTGTTTGGTTACAGAGAAAGAGCAGGTCAATTCCCAGTACAATGATCACAACAACTTTCCCTCCTCTCCTAATCTTTCTCTGTGTGAATCAGAGCCGACAGGCCATCACAGCGGTGCAGTACCCAGCTGACAATATTGACTGAAAAGCAACTACCTTGCTTATTTGCTGTTGACTTAATGATGAGACAGGCACAAATGGAGCTTGCTGTCTTTGCTTTTAGTCCTTAATCCTGTCACAGTGCTTAACCACCACCATACTGGTTATGTAGAAAGAGATATCAAGCTAAAAATAAAAGCCTGCCCAGGATATTTTGAGACTATCACAAGGCCAAAGCATTCTTACATCTAGAATCTTCTCCCTCACACCATATTAATGAATCATATGAAAATATTCCCCAAATGCCTCATTAAAAATAAATTTTGCGGGGCCAGCCTGGTGACGTAGTAGTTAAATTCACCCACTCCACTTTGGTGGCCTGGGGTTCACAAGTTCAGATCCTGGCATGGACCTACACATCACTCATCAAGCCATGCTGTGGCAGCATCCCACATATAAAGTAGAGGAAGACTGGTACAGATGTTAGCTCAGTGACAATCTTCCCCAAGTAAAAAGAGGAAGATTGGCAACAGGTCTTAGCTCAGAGCCAATTTTCCTCACTGCAAATAAATAAATTTTGCTACAAAAACATTCTTAAACATTTTATAAATTTTGTTTCTTAAATCATTTGGCTCTAGGGTCCGGCCCAGTGGCACAGCAGTTAGGTTCGCACGTTCTGCTTCAGCAGCCCGGGATTTGCTGGTTCAGATCCTGGGTACGGACATGGCACTGCTTGGCAAGCCATGCTGTGACAGGCATCCCAAATATAAAGTAGAGAAAGATGGACACAGATGTGAGCTCAGGGCCGAGTCTTCCTCAGCAACAAGAGGAGGATTGGTGGCAGATGTTGGCTCAGGGCTAATCTTCCTCAAAAAAAATTCAAAAAATAAAAAAATTATTTGGCTCTGTATCACACATTTAACTTATATCAGCAATCATTGTAAATACTTAGGAATTCCTACAAGGTGAGAAAATTAATCTAAAAAAAATTTTTTTTAAGATTGGCACCTGAGCTAACATCTGTTGCCAGTCTGGCTCTTGTTTTTTTTTTCTCCCCAAAGCCCCAGAACATAGTTGTATATCCTAGTTGTAGGTCATTCTAGTTCCTCTATGTGGGATGCCAGCACAACACGGCTTGATGAGATGTGTGTAGGTCCATGCCCAGGATCCAAACCCACAAACCCCAGGCCGCCAAAGCAAAACACGTGAACTTAACCACTCAGCCATGAGGCTGGCCACAGCAATGAGATAATTTTGACAGACCTAAATACAGAGTCTACCAAAGAGTAGGTACTTACACTTATTTTTACTCATGAGAGTTTGGTTTAGGTGGAAGAACTAGCGATATTTCTGGACACTCTATTTAATATAAATACCCATGCATCTTCATCTGGTGGTGGAAGTGGCTACGCTAAAATATTTTACCTTGAATTTATGTTTCTCTGGTGTCCAACTATTTCGAAATTTGTGATACTCTAGAAATTTTTGCACAATTTCTTACCACCAGTTTCAAAAAATACTATACTATACATTCTCTTATATATACACTGAAAGGGCTCACATCACTGATATTTTCAAAGGAGTATGTAGGATGCAAATGAAAAGATAAACAATCCAGGGCGTGGTATATCCTATTCTCACTCCCTAACAGTTCAGAATTAGCATTCAGTGCAATCTGAAGCAAGCTTTTTAAATCACATTGCTGATTAGGTAATTTTCCTCTTCGCCTCTCCAATTTTTCTGAAGCTCATCCCTTGAATTGAGTGCATTAATATTAAAGTTTGCAAAATAGCAACCTTGGAAAAAGTGTATGCTCTGACATTTCCCCTTTCAGAAGTGATTTCATCAGTGGCTGCAGCCACCTGAAGCCCAATCTGCTGAATAACAATGATGATAATTAATATTTACGGAGCTCTTGTAATATGCCGACACGGTGCTCAGCACTTTACCTCCCTCATTTAATTTCCACAGCAACACTATCAGACAGGTATTATTATTTCCGTTCTACAGATGAGAAAACTGAGACTCAAATGATAAAGTAAACTGTAAAACTCTCATAACTGGCTAACAGTGTAACAGATTCAAAGCCAAGCAGTCTGACCCAGAAATTCACACTCTTACCCTCTAGATTAGTTTTTTTTTGGTAAGTGGGTAGTTTAATCGAACTGATTATTTAACAAGCACAGGCAAAATTCCAGAAGATAATCGATTTTTTTTAACCAGACCAATAATCCTGACATGATGATAAAAACACTACAGCCTGAACTTCCAACATTAAACTGATTATTTCTTATTGTCAATTATTCAATCTGACTTAATTGGTAGTGAATGCAGACAAAACCTTTCTAGACATGGAGGGGGGTTGGGTCCAGGAATCCTCATATCGATGGCATCAGCTTAAAAGATGCATTCTAAAAAAAGCTGCAGCTTTTAATCTTCAAAGTAAATATTGATTGACCTGGGTTTTTTCCATCTAACTTTTGAAAAAGATAAGGAAAGAGAATAAAAGGGTGAGCTAAACTGAGAACATGATCAAGGAGGAGAGGATCAAGAAGGAAAGAAAAGCTACATATCACCACTATCCTGTGTTCCTTGGCTTTAAATTTCTCCAACGAACTAATCTACTCTGATCTCTATTTGAATAACTCCACTTGACTTGGGTGATTTGTCAGGGACATTGAGAGCCATCTAACTGGGAATATCCTTTTCCACCTGCAAAAATCTGCACTGTCTTCTTGAAGCCTCCTTTTGCAGTCTTAAACACAAGCAAGGGAAGCACAAAAATGGTTCTCTGGGCTTCAGTGGAGCTCCTCAGTTACTTTCTGTCTTAGTCCATTCAGGCTGCTGTCACATATACCACAGATTGTGCCTTATCAACAACAGAAATTGATTTGTCACTGCTCTGGGGGCTGGAGGTCCAAGATCAGGGTGCCAGCATGGTCGGGTTCTGGTGAAGGCGCTCTTACCATTTCAGACTGCTGACTTCTCACTGTGCCCTCACATGGTGGAAGGGGCGAGCCAGCTCTCTGGAGCGTCTTTGACAAGGGCATTAATTTCATTCATGAGGGCAGGACCATCATGACCTAATCCCAAAGGCCCCACCTCCTAACACCATCACATTGGGCATTAGCATTTCGACAAATGAATTTGGGTGGGATACAAACTTTCACACTGTAGTACTTTTCTAGATAGGTATAATCTCTCTCTCTCTCTCACTCTCTCTCTGTCACACACACACACACACACACATATATACACACACCACCAAAATGACTTCTATTTATTCACAATTACATGTACACCTCAGCTACTTAAGGACTTTTATGACTCATATTTATTCATTTCTACATACTTTCATCAAAGATTTACTGAGTACCTGTTATGTCCCAGACACTGTGAACAACACCAAGTATACAAATGAATAATCCATAGTTCCTACTGGATTTTAAAGGATGTTTAGTTAAGAAGACAAACATTAAAAAAAAAAATGAGCTAACTTTTTTTGAGCACTTATATGCCAACCTACGGGATTTCCACTTATTCTCTCATTTAGTCATCACAAGAGCCTCATGATATAGGTACTATTATTTTTTGCATTTGCCAATTGAGGTAACTGAAACTTAGATAAGCCCACGTAATTTATAGGATCACAGAGTCAATAAGTGACAGAACTGCTACTACAATGACTAGCAGAAGCTCATATATATATTACGCATTTACTATGTGCCAAGAATTGTTCTAAGCACCCTACATAGATTAGCTTATTACCTTCCTTTTAGCAATGAGGAAACAGTAGCACAGAGATGTTAAGTAAGTTCTCTGAAGATGACCAACTAGACGGTGGTAGAGCTGGGAGGCAAACCCCAGCATTATGATACCAGTTGTTCTTAATAACACCCAGACTCAAGTTTGACCTTCCCCAAACCCACGCCCATAACCACTAGGAAACTGAAGAACAGTGTATGGTGTCCCTGATTATGATATCGTGTCAATCATCCTGGTCAGAATACTTATGAAAGAAGAGGACTTAAGGATAACAGTTTATTTCAACAGATGAAACTTCTTTCAGAATACTTTCTAATCTCAATCTACAAATTATACTCGGAAGTTATAAAATTCAGCAAAAAAACAGGGTTCCATTAAAGTGCCATTACGTGACTCAGTTTGCCACCTATTTTTCCTGGTTATAACAAAGGAGTGAGTGGCTAACATTTACTACATAACAACACTTTCCAACTTTGAGTAGTGTGTTCCATAAGCTCCATGAGAGCAGAAATTAGGTCCATTTTTTCTCACCATTTTGTTTAGAAAACTGAGCACAGTGATTGACACACAGTAGTCACTCAATAAGTTTTTACTGCATAAATGTTGAGAAAAACTGTCTGAACCTAGTCCCAGGGCTGGGACTAGGGTAAGACAAGCGAGGGATCCATCTTGAGTGCAAAATTTAAGGGGCATCAAAAAACTCCTCTGCCTCAGGCTCCAGGATGACTCAGTGCGGCATTATTATGGATTCTGTCTTTATATAAAATTGTGATATTTTGTTCATACGGATTACGTTGCATGTGTTTTTTTCCGCCCTGATTACACGCATTCTGATTACACACAAACTCAATAAAGGCAATATAAGGCAAGAATGCAGAGAAATTACTCAGGCCTGGGTTATATCTCCCCAGACTCACAGGGAAGTAGATAATTTTATCTGTTATCACAACTTTACAGTAAAGAGGAGAAAGTGATGCATGCCATAAGAAAATCACACCTAACTTTCTATGAGCTTCGAAGCAAAAAGGGTTAGAATTCTAACATACAGTTGGAATCAGAAATTTTTATTTCTAAATCCTGATTAAACTGATTTCTTTTCTAGAATACATCTAGAAAAGGCTAGAATTCCTCCCCCGCAAATAAAACTGATGAAACTTCAAATGTTGGAATATGGAAACCAGTTATTTTAAGACCTTATCTATGATTCCTATCTTATAAAACTTGGGGTTGAATCTAGCTGTAATTTACTGAGATGTCAAAAACCTACTAATCTCAATGAACATTCCTCAAGGATTTAGTGAGCTTGGTTGACCGGCAAGTTAAGCTAACCTGGGTTCCAAACTCTGTTCTATCTTTCAGCTGGGTGGTCTTGGGCTCATTGCTAAGCCTCTCTGAACCTCCGTTTTCTCCAGTGTAAAACGAGAGGTAATAATACTTACTTCATGGGGATGTTATGACAATTAAATGAAACAGTTTATGTCAAGTGCCTGGCCCATGGTAGTTACTGAGGCTGTGCCCCCATGGGTTTAATTAAAGCTTTGGCTCTCTGCCTCTCTGTGCACAAAAAACTTTGAGTGTCATAATTAATGAAAGAAGTCCAAAAAACAGAATGTCAAAACCACACTCAGGATAGAAATGAATGAGCTGGCATTCTTTCTAAACTCCTAGGCTCAATTTTTTCCTCCCAAATTTAGCCGGTTCTGACTGCATGAAAAGTGGCACGAGGCTGCCACCTAGTGGTTGAATGAATGAAAATCAAATCCTTTGTATTTAAGAACCAGAGCTACAAACCCTTTAAAAAAGGCACCCATAATTTTAAAAACTCCCCCGCAACACAATACTTGATTGGCAGCAAAGTGCCAACTTCCTTAGTCACAGCAACAAATCTACTGACACAACACTTTCTTTGAATTCTCTTCAACCACCTTCCCCACCAGGGTCTTGCTGCTCTGTGGTCTTAGCCCCTTTCACTCTGTCAATACCTGCTGCTGTTAGCTACCTATCATGTTGAAATGAATCTGATTAATTTACATTGTTATTTTATTTTTTAAAATTCCCAGGGCCAACTCCGGTGCGGCCTAGTGGTTGAGTTCAGCATGCTCTGCTTTGGCAGCCCAGCTTCGCTTCCCGGTATGGACCTACACCACTCCTCCATGGGTGGCCATGCTATGGCGGCAGCTCACGTACAAAAAGAGGAGGATTGGCAGCAGATGTTGGCTCAAGGCAAATCTTCTTCAGGAAAAAAAAAAGAATCCTAATGCAAGGTCATTCCATGGGGGATTTGTATTTTAATCTGGATTTTATTTTATTTTGCATCTCATTTTCTTCTGTATTCACTGAAGGACACAATTGCTTAAGGCAGTGTCTCTCAAACCTTGCTGTGCATCAGAATCATCCTGAGGGCTTTTTAAAACAGAATATTGGGGCTCATCGGTATACTTTCTGGAAATGTGAATTCCTAACAAGTTTTCAGATGCTATGCTGTTACTGGCATGGGCACCATACTTTGGGAACTACTGACCAATTTCTAACAACAGAATTTTCAACTGGGACACATCTGACGAGGGAGACAACTTTTACCGGAGCACCTCTGCAGGTCTTTCCTATGCTGTCTCCTACCTTTCTGAGATCCATCCATTCTTTCCAGCCCCACTGCCACTTCTGTACTTGAGGTGACCATTGTCTCCCTTCTCCATTCCTTCAATGACCTCCTTCAGTTTTGCCCCTCTCCAATAGATTCTGTGTGTGCAGATTGATCAAATGCATGTCACCGTCAAGCCCCATCAAAGGCTTCCCATGGACCTCAGGACCCGATTCCAAGATATCTTTTAAGATCATTGTCATCAATCCCTGCTTCCTGCCAGCCCGACACGAGCCAGCCCCGCACCTCACTGATTGTGCTTTTTCTAACCCAGTGGTTCTCAAAGTGTGGCTCCCCAGACCAGCAGCATCAGCATTACCTGGGAATTTGTTAGAAACGCAACTTCTTCAGCCCTCCCAGACCTACAGACTCAGAAACACTTGAGCTAAGGCCCAGCTATCTGTTTAACAAGCCTCCAGGAGATTCTGATGCATGCACAGTTTGCGAACCACCGCCCCCGCATTCCTGAACCATTTCTCAAGCATGGCACACCTTCTCTCTCACTGTCACAGTTTCGCACCTGCCTCATTGCTCCTCAGGTCTCGGCATTTGTGTCACTTCTTCCCAGATAATTTCCCTGTCCACCAGTCTAGATCCTTGGCTCTTATTAGGAATTTCACAGCATCCTGCACTTCCCTCAGCACTCAAGCCATTACCATAATATAATGTAAGTTGAGTGTTCACGTGCTCCAATCCTGGTTGGTGCTGACTGCTTTATCACATGTATATTTTATTTCAAATCCTAGGGCAGGGCCTGGCTGAGAACAAGTGTTCAGGATTTGTTAAATGAATGAATGAATGAATACCACATAAACAGTTGCCCCCTCCCCTTGGCCGCATGTATAAGACATTAAGAAAGCTGAGTAGGAATGAGTAAGATGTTTTCCAGTTCAGAGAAGATACCCGGCATTGGTAGGAGCTCACTGATTTCACAATGGATTGTGAGCAGCTCCAGTCTGAATAACATATTGCTGTGTAAGTCAGCCTTGGAATAACAATGTGACGTGAGCAATGCTTTGTTTAAGTTCAACAAACATGTTGAGGTCTTATGATATGTCAGGCACTGTGCTAGCGAAACCAAGTCTAAAGATCCTAACCTCTCATGTGAGACAGGCACACAAACAATGGAGAAACAGTGTGTTCCAATAAAGAAAGCCTTCAGCGAGAAAAGTGAGTTAGACCATTGTAGTGAGTTGAGTAATAGCCCCAAAAAGATTTATCTGAGCCCCAAATCCCAGTATTCTGTGAACGTGATATTATTGGAAAAAGGGTCTTTGCAGATGTAATTAAGTTAAAGATCTTGAATGAGATCATCCTGGATTTAGGGTGGGCCCTAGACTCAATGACTGGTATCCTTGTAAGAGAGAGGAGAGGGAGATTTGAGAAGAGGAGAAATAAGGAGAAGGCCACGTGAGGATAGAGGCAAAACTTGCAGTGATAGGGCAAAGAACACCCAGGATTGCCAGCCACCACCAGAAGCTGGGAGAGAGGCATGGAATTGACGTTCCCTCAGATCCTCCAGAAGGAATCAATTCTGCCAACACCCTGATATGGGGTTTCTGGCCTCCAGAACCATGAAAGAATAAATTTCTGTTTTATTTATTGAGGCGTAGAAGATTGGCCCTGAGGTAACATCTGTTGCCAATCTTCCTCTTTTTGCTTGAGGAAGATTGGCACTGAGCTAACATCTATGCCAATCCTCCTCCACTTTGTATGTGGGAGGCTGCCACAGCGTGGCTTGAGCAGTGCATAGGTCCATGTCCGGGATCTGAACCCACGAACCCCGGGCTGCCAAAGTGGAGCATGCAAACTTAACCACTAGGCCACTTGGCTGGCCCTGAATTCTTGTTGTTTTAAACTACCAAGTCTGTGGTGATTCATTACAACAGCCCTAGGAAACTAAGCCTTGAAGGATAAGTTGAAAGTAGGCCCATAGACAATGAAAATGGAAATAACAAAAGTATAACCTCATGAAAGTATCATGTTCCAGGGACAGCAAGAGGTCCGATGATGGAACACCAAGGGAAATAAGCAACCCAAAGGGTAGGCTGTCACCAGCTTGAGAGGGGCTGTGAATGTCATGCTATTAGAAACTGGAATCATTTAAGAAGGTATTCGGATGTTGTTATGGCCAGCAAACTCAGGATTAAGGCAATTATCTCACTACTATCGTTGTTCTTACCCAGACATAGAAGAGGAAAGGAACACATTACTACCAGCCTAAGCCTTGGACCCAGTCTCCCAAGCAGAAATCTAATAATCAGGTTGGGCCACATGGAAACCTTCTTTCTCCTAAACCTCAGACCAAAACAGATTCTGAGGTCTGCTCTCCCCATGTCACTTCCCCCCACCTCCAATGCTCTTGACCACTATGTTGCAGTAAAAGCAAACTGATGAAAGATAAACTGAGGCACATTAAAATTTTCAAGAGTTTATTCGAGCATACATCAGTCTGAATGGGGCAGCATCAAACTGAAAGTGGTTGGGAGCGCTCCACTGACAGGAGCTAGGGGAGAGGTTTTTATAGAGAAGACGTGGAAGCAAAGCAAGGAAATTATTTGATTAGCTACAGCTTAAGTGGTTACCTTATTTGGGAAAGCCTAGGTGGCTGTTTGTGGTTGGTTGCTCTTTAATTTCATTTTCTCAGATTCCAGTCATTGACTCCTGCTTAGGTTTTGGTTCACTTACATTGCCTACCAAGGCATTTGAGCTATCCCAGTCTAATGGCCTCCTTGTTTAATTACTTTAACAAAACCAACTCTTCGCGATGCAGCATCACCGGAAATTGAGCTGGAGGGTCCGAGCAGGACCATATTTACCCCTCAGTGCCTGGCACTGAGGCACCTGGACCACTGTTCTGGGAGCAGCTTCAATGTGGACAAGGGAGGACACATGAGAATCACTAAACCCACTCCCCTACAAGTCACTACCCTCTCAAACTCATCATAGGTTTGCCTGTTGTAAATTTTATATATATAAATATATACACACACATACACATATATATAGCAAATGCAGTTTGCACTAAAGAATTTCTTTATTATTTCCTATTCACTGGAGGATTTTCTTTTCTTTTCTCCTTTTCTTTCTTTCATTTTTTTTTTTTTTTTTTTTGGTGAGGAAGATTGGCCCTGAGCTAAAATCTGTTGCTAATTTTCTTTTTGCTTGAGGAAGATTGTCCTTGAGCTACCATCTGTGCCAATCTTCCCCTATTTTGTATGTGGGACACCACCACAGCATGGCTTGATGATTGGTGCACAAGTCTGTGCCCAGGATCCCAACCCGTGAACCCTGGGTTGCCAAAGTGAGTGTGCAAACTCAACCACTATGCCACCGGGCCAGCCCCTCTTTTTTCTTTTTATCTAAAATCATAGTCACTTCATAGCTAGCATGTACCATGGTCTCTAAACGGCTGAATTCTGGGCTTTTAAACACATTCAGTTGTTAGTGAGATGCTCTCTATCTTCTTTGACAGAGCCTGTAAACTACTTAATTGTGAGATATTTGCTCATAGCATCTCTTCATAGATAACTCTACAAAATAAGCTATTTCAAATGAAAACAGGATAAAGAGCTATATTTTTAACCCAAACAAGAACTCCTCAGTCTACTTACTTGGAAACACATGATTTGCCTCAGTCGAGATTTATTTTTATCTTGAAGACAGTCCTTCTCAGCCTCCAGGCCAAATGTCCCCATCATCTTACTCTCAGAAACTCCACTCACACTCCACCCAGGGCCCCAAGCTCACCAGTCTGGATTTGATCCATTTCCCAGAACAAGCTGTGTGGTGCTCACACCCTGATCCTCCTTCACGTGTGAGACCAGCCAGCAGAACACAAAACTTGATCAGCACAAGACCTCAAAGGTGAGAGAAAGGTCCTCTGTGAGCCAGTTCTTGAAATTATAATATAGAAGCAAACTAAAATGGAGTCACTTATGTCAGGAACAAAATGGGGCCAGGCAACACAGGCGCATAAAGGAGAATGAAACTCAACCTCACCCAACAGGAATGTACATCTCCTCTCAGAGATCAGCGGAGGACACCAGCCAATCCTCAAATACCAAGTCTGTTCATGCTGTCTCTGGACTTCCTTGTTCCCCTGACTCACTTACCATGATCCAAATAAGGAAGAAGACCACTAGGCAACTGATCAGCTGAAAAAGGCAAATAACTTCCACATTTACCCCATAAAAACCCCTTAGTCTGTGAACAACTCAGAACTCATTGCTCCTGTAGCTTTGAGTTTCCTGGCTTGCAGGCCGAAACCCTGGCAATAACTTCATTTTTCTGCTTTGTTTTACTCAGTATGCAGAGTATGGTTTTGACAATAACTGGTCCCTGGTCCAACATAGGGAAGAGAGCACGTGGTCCATCAGTCTTTGCTAGCCCCATTCTGGTCTGTATCATCTAGATTCATCTTGCTCTTAAATCCTTCTTCCAATTGTGCTGTTGAAACTTCTTTTATTTCTACTTCTTCATCACTTTAATGTCCCCCTGGAGTTCTGAATGTCAAGGGGCCAATGTACTGAAGTTTTCATAGCAATAAATAGTCTTCATAGTCTTTGCAGGAAAAAAGATCAACTCTATTTTAGTCTCCCAACGAGCCTTGAAAACATCTTAGTTTCACATTAATTTATGTCCGGCCATGGGGAGACAGTGGGACAACATTTCACCACTTAATTCACCAATTCAAGTGTGTAAGAAATTTCACATTACCTCCCTTTAACCCAATTCTATCATTATTTCCTTCTCTAGAGTTCCATGGGAATCTGGAGAGTTTGCAAGTACTTGAAAAATAAACAAAAGTCATTGAATCTTCCGTCCATTGTGATTGCTGCCACTATCCTCATGGTCTGGTTTTGCTGGGCCCTGGAAGTGGGTAGTTCCACTGCTATCATGTCGGTGGGGGACAAGGGACTTTGCCTAGCCAAGGAGCCCCAGGACTCAGCTTCTTGGGCACACCAATGGTAGTTTCTTCTGAGGTTTTGCCACTCCCTAGGTGGAGCTAGGGCTGTGCCCAAAAGTCCGTCACATCATATTGCTATTGTATCCTAGCCTTTTACTACTCTAGGAGAGGGACAAGTGCTTCCCTAATGACACAGCTGAAAGTCCCTCTCATGCAATCTGAGGTCTGACTTTGCTAGATCTCTGAGCTGCCCTAGAACAAACCGACTAAAGGAACCCACCTGGCTGCTCCTTCTGTCTCTGTGAACCTTCTCCGCTGAGCACTGCTGTCTCCGGTCTGATGTGCGTGCTCTCTAGTCATCTGCCCTTGCTGGCACAACACACACCCTACACTGGAAAAACAGAAGATGAATCTCTAGAGTAAGAATCACTTCATTCTTTTATGTCAGTTTTATGTCGGTTTTTTATTTATGATACTCCAAAGTCACGCAAAAGGACTAAGGGCATTTTGGACTTCTTTTAACGTGGCAGACTGAATACATGTGTTTATTGCCACTCCCTTCTGACAGCCACTAAAACCGTAGTGAACTAAATGCAAACAGTATAACTCCAAAATGCAAAGAGAATGGAAAGGAGACAATGAAGAAGTTAACACGTTTTTGAAAGATGAAACATACACAGAGGAATGGTAACTGATTGACCGGAGCTACATCACTTCAGGAAAGAGGTTTTCTCCCCCCAAAGAAGAAAATCTATTCAGTCAACAAAAGAAAGTAAGAGAGAGGGAGGGAAAGAAGGACGGAAGGGAGGAGGGAAAGAAAGGAGAGAGGGAGGGAGAGAAAAAGGGAAGGAGAAAGAGGTACCACAGGAACTGAAGGCTCCAGGTATGTCAGAAGACAGAGTGAGATGTGGGTGATCATTTGAAAATCTGAATAAGGAGCAGTTAAACTCCCCAGGCCCCCATCCCCACATCACAGCCAGGCAATTATTTTTCCCAGACCACCACAGGACAGCACAGGGCTTCATCTCTAAGGAACCTGAAGCAGGGAGATCCTGGACACCAGAACAGCAGGCATTGAGGGAAGCAGGGGTGAGGCACCCACTGAAAACGGGGGACTGAGAACTCCAGCTCCCCTCCCTACCTCACTCTCAAAACACTGTCAGCTAAACTTATTTAAAAAAAATATTCTGCAGACAGAATATTAGAGAATGCCTTGGTGGAGAAAATGAACACTCCCCAAGCAGCTCTATGAAAATAAGAAGACAATAATTTTTTAAATAGTTCTGTGAATATATTTCCCAGTTGTCTTATCACTAATACAGTGGAGATCATTATGCCTAATCACCTTGGCATAACTGACATTTTGGACCATATAATTTTTTGCTGTGGGGCCTGTCCTGTGCATTATAGGATGTTTAGCAGCATCCCTGGACTCTACCCACTAAAAGGCATAGCTCTACCCCAGTGGTAACTTCAAAAACGTCTCCAGATACCTACAAATGTCCCCTGGGGGACGAAATTGCCCCCAGATGAGAACGCCTGCCCTCCATATAAAAATATGGAGGTAAATGTAAGAAGAAGTGGTTAAAATGTTAAGATCTTTTGTCTGTAATGAACAGAACTGAGGGATGGGAAGAAGTGGGGTAGGAGATGTGAGTCATATCAATAGATGTGGAATCAGCTGTTACTATTAGTGCTAAGAAGGCATAAGGTGATAAGTGCCAAATGTAGAAGACAAACAATGTAAAAACTTCAACAGAAAAAGTTTTTCTTTTGGGAACTGGTGAGTAGGGAATGTCCTGACTGAAGAAGTTGTGTTCGAAACTATCTTAAAGGGCGGTAACAATTGAGAAGGGTGGAGAGAAGAGCGTGGGAGACACTTCAGGCAGAGAATTTATATTCAGCTGAGATCAAACATGCAAGTCAGGGAAAGAGAATCAATACACTGGAGCAGTTGCAGAGAGACAAGGGAAAGAATTCAGTTTCTTCAACTAGAGGACAGAGGGCTGCACACTGCTGAGTGCAGTGTCACCTAACAGTGACATGTTAGGTCATGTCAAACTCTAATATTCTACGAAACTGCTGGAATTCTAAAATGTTTTTAAGAAGGGGATGTCAACCCAGTATGAGACAGTAAGAAGTATCTGTGGGGTTCCAGTCTTTTTTTTTTCCTCCCCAAAGCCCCAGTATATAGTTGTATATTCCTAGCTGTAAGTCATTCTAGTTCTTTTATGTGGGATGCTGCCACATCATGGCTTAATGAGCGGTGCTAGGTCTGTGCCCAGGATCCAAACCAGCGAACCCCGGGCCACCAAAGCAGAGTGTGTGAACTTAACCACTTGGCCACAGGGCTGGCCCCTGAAGGGTTCTAGTCTTGGAGAATTAATGTGTTAATATCCAGGTCTTTAGGAAACTACCAACATGAAGAGTATCGATTTAGGATGTCCTCATTATCTGTAGATAATTGATAATAGGAAAATTAAATCTACTTAAAAGGGAAATATCATTTCATATTAAATAATAAGAAAAAATTTATAGGGACATTCATAATGAGAAGAGAAACCAAAGATTATGAAATAAT
Source organism: Equus caballus (assembly GCF_041296265.1). Classification (NCBI taxonomy): domain Eukaryota; kingdom Metazoa; phylum Chordata; class Mammalia; order Perissodactyla; family Equidae; genus Equus; species Equus caballus. The sequence continues at coordinate 32,550,335 of NC_091697.1, read as the reverse complement.
TTTATCTTGTATTTAAAAATTAGGTTATAATTACAATTATGTTCTAACATAACAAACAAAAAATGAATTAGGGACTGATTTTGTTTCCTTTTTGGCATGATTCTTTTGATAAAGTTGTATGAGAGTCATAAGTCAGGCTTTCCTCCATACTCAATTTTCACATTTTTTGCAAAATATTCTAGAGCTTCATCAATTTTCCCAAGGGCCTCTCCTTATCCTTTGATATTCAAATCATTCCCTTCTGAATCATCTACCCTATCATCATCCTTTTTACTAGGTTTGCAATTTGATTTTATAATCCATTGGTGTCCTATTTACATGATACATTCTGCTTGACAGACATTGACCTGATGGGTGGGCTTGACACAAGTGCTAATGAGTGAAAGAATCTTTGAGATGAGACTAATTTCACAAGAATTGGTTCATTAGTATGTTCATATTATGATCCACCATTGTCACTGTGGGGTAACTTGCACGAGCTCTTATTTAACAAGAACTCCCTGTACCTACCACAATAGTCTTGAGTTACATGTAAAATAAAGGCTCCGTTGTCCAGGGGCATGATAAAAGAGAGTTAGCCAAACATTGTGGTTAACTGACAGGATTAGAGTTTCCTTAATCTTTAACCTACAACTCATGGGAGTAAACAGGGAGAAACAGCAACTGACGTAACAGCTTGTGATTAAAAGAATGAAGCAACAGTCTCTTTCTTCTCAAATCAGAATAATAACTAACTGTCGCAATCCAATATTCACTTAATGCTCTCTTGCAGTGAGGGTCAGCATTTGGTGCCAGTAATTAGACTGGGGTTCATAAAAATATCAAACGTGTCTATTTGTAGAACTTTCTGATAGGCAAAGTGACAAACAATAAAGTATTGGAGTCATTCTTTTTCCTCCGGTTATGAGTAACTTTCTCAACAGGCACATATTGACCACGGAAATAATCAGGCACAGTTACACAAATGTAAATCACTTAGACTTTAAGTTCAAGAACAGCACGAATAAGGCACTGCCAATACGCCAATACTCTTGGCACTCGACTGCAATAGAATCACTCTTTCTCCTTAGAATTCCAGATGACCTTCAAATCCATGTCCTTTTCTGACTTTCCTTTTTACATATTACTGTTTTCAACATTCATCCTTCAAACTGCCTAGTCTTTACTAATTTTAGAATTAGGTGGTTTCAGAGTTTTCAAAAAGAATCCACACTGATAACATCCTGATCATTTTGGATGGCAATATTTCTGTAGAAGTTTAAGCAGCAATGATAAGGGAACTTATTAGAACATTCCCTTCAAATCCTGAGATTAGTGAGTTTGCAAAAATAATGCCTACTTTGTAAGACTTTGCATGGAAAGCTTGGCTCACTTAATTCTTAGAAAAGTTCACTGTTCCCTTTCAGAACTGGCCCATGTATTGTAGAATGTGTGGTTGCCTATCCAATGTTATTGAAAGAGCTGCCTAAATATCTCTGCCACAGGTGTGCTTTTTTGCCTGACATTCCCACTTTGATAACCATTTCTTTAGATTTTCACGTTGCCTTCTAAAATTTGTATATTACCATTGCAGAGTACGGAGATTATGTTTTCCACAAATAGCCATGGCAATATTTCTGGTCTCACATGCTCTTCCAGAACCTTGCAGCTTTCCATCAAGAAGTGAAGCCTTTTTTTCCTTGCCCTTGAACTAGGCTAGGCTACTTGACCAATAGAGAATAACAGAAAGAATGAAGCATGACTTCCAAAACTAGTTCATACAAGACAACATGGCTTCTGCCTGCTCTGTCCATCTGTCTGTCTCCCTCTCTCTAAGGCTCACCCTTAGAACCCAGCTACCATGCTATGAGGAAGCCCAGCAGACACATGGAAAGGTCACATGTAAGTATTCTGGCCACAGCCAAAGCTAAAGTCCCAGATAGCATTAAGGGCACACGTGTGAGTGAGTGAGTGACCCTTCAGAGGATTCCAGCTCCAGCCTCCAAGCCACTCTAGCCAACCTGAGCTGAGTGTAGATTTGTTAGTAAGCAAATGACATCATTGCTTTAAGTCACTTAGCTTTGAGGTGTTTTTTTTTTTTTTAAAGATTTTATTTTTTCCTTTTTCTCCCCAAAGCCCCCCAGTACATAGTTGTATATTATTCGTTGTGGGTCCTTCTAGTTGTGGCATGTGGGACGCTGCCTCAGCGTGGTTTGATGAGCAGTGCCATGTCCGCGCCCAGGATTCGAACCGACGAAACACTGGGCCACTTGCAGCGGAGCGCGCGAACTTAACCACTCGGCCACGGGGCCAGCCCCTGCTTTGAGGTGTTTTTTATGTAGCCATAGATAACCAACAGGAACAACACATTAATGTGGGTAGAGGTTAATTTTTCAGATTAACTAGACATTTTGTAGTAGACATAAGAACCATGAGGGATTACAACATGAAGAGAAAAAGGAAGAAGAAAGATATTGCATGTAAAGCAAGACTTTTCCTGCTTACGTTGGGTAGGCTAAAACTATAAAATTCCTAAAAGAAAATGCAGAGGAACAGCTTCATGACATTGGATTTGGCAATGATTTTTTGGATGTGACACTAAAAGCACAGGCAACAAAAGAAGAAATAGAAAGTTGGACTGCATCAGAATGAAAAAGTTTTGAGCATCAAAAAACACTATCACCAGGGTGGAAAGGGAACTGAAGGAATGAGAGAAAATATTTGCAAATCATATACATGACAAGGGGTTAGTATCCAGAATATATAAAGAACACCTACAACTCAATAACAACAACAACCTGATTAAAAAATGGACAAAGAACTTGAATAGACATATATCCAAAGAAGATATACAAATGGCCAAGAAAAACACAAAAAGACACAACATCCCTATGAAATGGGTGCTAGTACTTTTACACAGAAGAGGGAATGGATGGTCAGACAAGTTAATAATGTTTCTAAGTCACATAACTAGAGCTAGCCCAAATCCAAAGAGGTCTTAAACACTAAATTATACTCTGCCAAGAAGATCTTCTTGAAGTCCGGAATCAGGTATTTTGTTTCTGTGTGCCCAGACCTAGTCTTAGAAGACACCTAATAAACATCAGTTAAAAAAAAAAAAGCAGAAAAAAAAGAACATGAAAAGATGCTCAGCATCACTAACCATTAGGGAAATGAAAATCAAAACCAGAGAAATACCATGTCACACCCATTAGGATGGCTATTATCAGAAAAAAGAAAATCCCAAGTGTTGGCAAGGATGTGGAAAAATTAGAACCACTGTATACTATTGGTGGGAATGTAAAATGGGGCAGCCATTATAGAAAACAGTATGGCAGTTCCCCATATTAAACATAGAATTACTTTATAACCCAGCAATCCCATTTCAATACATCCAAAAGAATTAAAAGCAAAGTCTCAAAGAGATACTTGTACACCAGTGTTCATAGCAACATTATTCACAAGAGCCAAAAGATGGAAAGAACCCAAGTGTCCACTGATGGATAAATGGATATGCAAAATATGGCACATACATAAAATGGAATATTATTCACCATCATAAAGGAAAGAAATTATGACACATGCTACAACATGTATGATCCTTGAGGACACATGCTAAGTGAAATAAGCCAGTCACAAAAAGACCAATACTGTATGATTCCATGTACAGGAAATACCTAGAATAGTTAAATTCATAGACAGAAAGGAGAATGGTGGTTGCCAGGACCTGGGGAGGAGGGTATGGGGAATTACTGCTTAATGAGTACAGAGTTTCTATCTGGGAAGATGAAAAAGTCCCAGAGATGGATGGTGGTGATGGCTGTACAACAACGTGAATGAACTTAATGCCACTGAACTGCACACTTAAAAATGGTTAACACGTTAAATTTTATCTTATGTATAGTTTACCACAATAAAAAAAACTGGCATAGGATTTGAACATTTTTCCAAAGAAGATATTAAAATGACCATTAATTGCATGAAAATATGTTCAACATCATTAGTCACTTGGCAAATGAAACCCAAACTATGAGATGCCACATCACACCCACTAGGATGGCTATCATCAAAACAATAGATAATAGTGTAATAATAATAATAATAGATAATAATGTAATAATGTAGAGAAATTGGAACCCTCATGCATTGCTGGTGGAAATGTACAATGATGCAGCTACTTTGGAAAATGATTTGGCAGTTACTCAAAATTTTAAATATAGAGCTATCATGTGACCCATCAATTTCACTGCCAGGTAAATACCTAACAAAAATGAAAATATGGACTGGCCCGGTTGCATAGTGAAGTTCGCGCACTCCACTTCAGCAGCCCAGGGTTTGCAGGTTCAGATCCTGGGCACGGACCTACACACAGTTCATCAAGCCATGCTGTGGCAGCATGCCACATACAAAACAGATGAAGATTGGCACAAATGTTAGGTCAGAAACAAACTTCCTCACATACAAAAAAAAACCTATTTTAAAAAAAAGAAATGAAAATATATGTCCACACAAAAACATGTATATGAATGTGGCATTATTCATAACAGCCAAAAAGTAGAAACAGCCCTGTTAGGAACCTAATATATCCCCCCAAAATTCATATGTTGAGGCCCTAACATCCAAAGTGTTGGGATTAGGAGATGGGGTCTTTAGGGGGGAATTTGGTTTGGATAAGGTCCTGAGTGTACGACCTACTTGACGGGATTAGGGAGCTCTCTCTCTCCTTCCCAGCCCACCCCCATCCCGCCCCCACCATGTGAGGACACAGCCAGAAGGTGGCTATACATACAAAAGAAGAGAGCTCTCACCAGGAACCAAATCTGCCAGCACCTTAATCTTGGACTTCTCAGCCTCCAGAACTCTGAGAAATAAAAGTCTGCTGTTTAAGCCACTCAGTCTATGGTATATTATTATAGCAGCCCGAGATGACTAAGACAAACCTAAACGCCCATCAACTGATAAACGGACATTCAAAATGTGGTATATTCACACAATGGATATCATTTAAAAGGAATGAGGTACTGATACATGCCACAACATGGAAGAACCTAGAAAACATTATGTTAGGTGAAAGAAGCCAAAAGGAGCACGTGTTGTAAGATTCCATTTATATGAAATGTCCAGAATAGGCAAATATATAAGGACAGAAAGTAAATTATTGGTGGCCTAGAACTGGGGGATTGGGAGGAGGGAATGAAGAACGATTGCTAAGAGATATGGGGTTTCTTTTAGGGTGAAATGTTCTAAACTTGGATTGTGGTGATGGTTACACAACTCTGTGAATATAAAAAACCCACTGAATTGTACACTTTAAGTGGGCGAATTTTATTGTATGTGAATTAAAGTCTTGATAAAGAGGTTCAAAAAGTTTTAAAAATCACTATGATAACTGAGAGAATAAATGATATATATGATAATTTATGGAAGGCACATGCATGTGAGAAAGAGGTATATATTAAGAAACAAACATATATGTTGGTAGATTCATAAAATTCTCTTTAGTTAGGATCTCAAATTGGAAGTAGGAAAATGGAAGCAGGTGTACCTTGTGTGTGGATATCTTTCTATAGAATATTGGTATGATTACCTCCCCTTGAAAGAAAGAAGACTGCAGTCATACTGGCTATGAAAACATCTTCTGTTTAAAATGTACAACAAATCAGAGATAAGTCTGCACTAAACATCTTTTTTAAAAATATACAATGAGGGGCCAGCCCTGTGGCTGAGTGGTTAAGTTCATGCGCTCCGCTTCTGCGGCCCACTGTTTCCCGTGTTCGGATCCTGGGCGCGGACATGGCACCACTCATTGGGCCATGCTGAGATGGCATCCCACATGCCACAGCTGGAAGGACCCCCAACTAAAAATATACAACTATGTACCAAGGGGCTTTGGGGAGAAAAAGAAAAAATAAAATCTTTAAAATATATACAATGAATCAAGAGTACCTGTGTAAATGTAACAAAATATCTGACTAGAAAGATGTTTTAAGTCCTAAAATATTACCAATTTCTGTTACTCAACATGATACAAATTTGTGAGCCTCGTGGGAGAGAAATTAATCAAAGCAGGATGCTCCTGACAAACTGCAGGGTTGGGGAGAACAGAAGAGCTGAGACTATGTTCCACAGTGGACTTTTCATTTGTTTTGATACTCAGAAGATGTCCCTATTAATTCCCCTGTTTTCAAAAAAAAAACAGAAATTTGGAACCACAGCACTAGTTCATTCATGGCCCAAGAGGAGTTCTTAACACCACATCCCTCACCAGATATTTCACAATAGTTTATTTCCTCTTTTTAAGTGCTTATTGTTAAGGCATTTGTGAGCTAGGGAGCTAGCCTAAAGCTAGCCCTTAATTTCTCAAGTTAGTGCAAAAGCTATTGTGAAACGACCATCTAAACCTTAACAACAGTGAAGTCTAAGACAGTGAATTTAGTTGAATAAAGCAAAATACAGCCAAGCAATGAAAATCGGAGCTTAGATTTCAGGTGTGGATAAAATAGCATTCTTTTGTCCATGAACTTAAAATAATTTTCATGAACACATGCCACCAAGAAAGTATTTCTGGGGGGCCAGCCTGGTGGTGTAGTGGTTAAGTTCGCACACTCTGCTTCAGCAGCCCAAGGTTCACAGGTTCAGATCCTGGGTGCAGAGCTACACACTGCTCATCAAGCCATGCTGTGGCAGTGTCCCACATATAAAGTAGAGGAAGATTGGCATGGATGTTAGCTCACGGACAATCATCCTCAAGCAAAAAAGAAGAGGAAGATTGGCAACAGATGTTAGCTCAGGGCCAATCTTATTCACCAAAAAAAGAGAAAGTACTTCTGGAGAAGTAATTCCAGAAGGGAATGTGAGATGTATGATGGGGAAAAATAGGAGAATGAAAAGTGCTGAGCTTCAGTCCTAACTTGTTATCCACAAGTCAAGTGACCCTGAAGTCATTTAACCTCTCTGGCCTTACTGTCCTATCCAAGAAAATATGGATCACAATCTATCATGGACTAGATTGTGTCCCTTCCCCAAAATTCATATATTGAAGCTGTAGGGGACTGAAATTGGCCACCCCAAGACATGTCTCTTTGGCATGAGGATTATTTTGGGCTGGTTACTTTTAAAAACTGCAGACAGGAAAGAAACTCTGAAAAGTAGAATGCAATTACCCTTTGTTAAGAGACATTTACATTTGTAAAGGAAATCTCCATCTGTAAATGTGCCTCCCTCTCCATACCATGAAGGAGGGATGACCTTATCTCTAGAAACTCTCATCAATGTGGAAGGCAAGGACTCAAGTCTGCATAATAACCTGACTCTTGTTTACCATACTTGTCTGGTAATCTCCCATAACCTACTCTCCCCACCCCCAAAATCCTCCTTTGCCTTTAGCTGAAGATGATATGTAAGGTGGTGGCTTCAGCCATTTTGGCGTGTTGCTCAGTTTGCCTGAGCCTCTCCCATATATACATGTTATAAAGCGTTGTTTAATTTTCTCCTATTATTCTGTCTCACGTGAATTTAATTTGTTTTCCGGCCAGAAGGACCCAGAGTGGGTAGAGGAAACATCTTCCTTCCCTACAAAGTCCTAATCCCAATGTGACTATATTTGGAGACAAGGCCTTTAAAGAGATAACTAAAGCTAAATGAAGTAATAAAGGTGTGGCCCTAAACCAATAGGACTATTATCCTTATAAGAAGAGGAAGAGACATCAGGAAGATTTATCCTGACACCTTGACCTTGGACTTCCAGCCTCCAGAACTGTGAGAAAATAAATCTGTTATATACGCAGTCTGTGGTATTTTGCTATGGCAGTCTAGCAAACTAACACACAATCTCTGCCCTGAAAATCTGGCAAGGATTCTAGGAAGTTTGGGTGAGAAAATATACGTGAAAGTCCTTTTTAAACTATGAAGTTGACTAAAAATTGAAGATACCATTATCTCTTGATGGGAATCATCATACACTTTCAAATATAAAGGAGAGTGCACTTAAGGAAAATACTTAACAGAAAAAAGACTAAACAAAAACTTAAAATATTGGCTTATGTTTGTTAGTTGATGTGTATTAAACCAACTCCTCCCAGTTTGAGGTCTTATAGCTAGCATACTAGGAGATAAATTCACACTTTAAAGTGAAAACAACTGGAAGACTAACATATTGTTGTAAGTAATGAAGGGCAAAGACCTTGATAACATCACTCAGTTTAAATATATTTAGTCATTGACGTCAACCGCACCGTGGGGTGTCATTTATTTATCTCACAGAAGGTTACTTATTTCTATAGATAATAATATCTAACATTTATTAAGCCCTTACATGGGCTCTTTCCAAGTATTAGTTCAATTAATCCTCACAACAACCTTTGACGTAGTACTGTTATTATTTCTCAATTAAAACATGAAAGTACTGAATGTGCAAGCCAGTAACTGGGGAAACTGAGACTCAGACCACAGTCTGTCCTTTAATGTCTCAACCAAACCACTCCTTTTTAGTTCTTCTACGTGGCCAGGATTGATAGGGAATGTCTTCCAGAAAAATCTATATCAATGCTATTTGTCAGTATTACTTACCACATCCATGTATTTTCATGTTCACACATACTTATGATTGCATGATGTAAATATATGTATATTTCCATTAAAAATAGAAACTTCCATAATGTGCCTAAAGTTTTTACTCTATTTGAGCTAAATCTGTGCATGGATGACTTCCAACAAAAGCTAGATATTTTAAGAAGGCTTAAGCAAATTGATGCCTTGCTCCATCAGATTTTAACTACACATAGGTACATAAAATGTATGTTTTTATTTATTACTCCTACTTCAACACTGATATAAAACTCCCAATCTTGACAAGTCAGAATATTTTAAATCAAGAAGAGTCCTTTGAATAATTTGAAACTGAAAATTATGAATCTAAAACAGCTATAGAAAACAAACATTTATAAAGCCTTTAGCGATATTTCTTAACACCTATTTAGAGAATTTTAAGCAGGCTAAATACATAGAATTTCTGCTCCTTTATGTTGTTCCCTTCCATTGCAGTCTGTGAGTATTTGACTAGAAGCTTCTATAACAATACAGCTGACTGAATGTAAATGGACTAGCATCATATGAGGCCTTAGATTGTTCCAGCAGTCAGACACTTCTTTTTCTCTGCTGGCTCTTTCTTGGCATTATGTAAACATGCACAAATCTAGCTCATCTTTGAAAAGCAAAATCTCTCTCTCAATATCATATCCACCCTCTGCCCATTGCCTCTATGCCCATAATCAAGTTCCCTGCAAGAGTGGTTTATATATTCATTGATTTCATTTTCTCTCTTTAATGTTCATACTTCATTTTATCCTCTTTGCACTATCTGGTGCTCACTCTCTCGTGAAACACTTTCTCTTGATTTCTGTAACATATTCTGTCCTGTCTCTCTTGTCCCTAACTAATCTACTTCCATGACTCGAATCACCCCCTATATTCTGCTGAGTCCCAAAGCTCTCTACAGCACCAAATGTTTCTGTATGTGCCTTTTGGACATCTCCACCTGGAAGTCCTTCAGGCATGTCTAGCTCAGTCTTCCTCCACAATCCTGGTCTTTTTCCTGTATTCCCTGATCTTAGCATGTAAATAGAATCTCCATTCAATCTTTGGCTTAAACCAGAAATTTGAACATTATTCCTGACTCCTCCTTCCTCCTTATCACCTAATCAATGAAACCTAATCAATCGCCACAATCCATCAGCTCTACCTCCTAAAGTCCCTTGAATTCATCTCGTTCTTTCTATCCCCATTCTCACTCCCTCAGTCTTGTCACTTTTTGCTGGTTAAGAAATGGCCTCTTAACTGATCTTCCTGACTCCAGTCTTGGCCCCCTCTTTCCAATCTTCAGGCTGATGCCAAATGGTCATTCTAAATCATAAGTCCAGTTGTGGTATTCTCTTAAATTCCGTGGTTGGTTCCCCAAAGCCTGTAGAATAAAGTGCAAAATTCCAAGAATATTATACATGGCCCTTCAGGATGAGCAACTGCTTCTCTCCCCATCGCATTGCTAGACACCCTTCCTCAACACCTCCATGCTTTAGCCAGAGTAATCTATATTTCATTTGTAGAAATCAACTTACTCTCTCTTTCCTCTGTGCCTCTGCACATGCACAATTGTTGCTTTTGTCTGGAATGCCGTCTGGACTAGCCTCTTTACATGGCTAAATCTTTCAAAACTCAGATCAGGAGTTAAAGAGTTAAAAGGCTAAAGAAATGAAGAAAGTGGTAACCTGAAATAAGGAAAGCCTTCACCAGTTTAAGGCCAACCTAGAGAACAAAAGTTCTGACCTATGAGGGCCCTTATTCTAGTACAGTGCAAACAGACACAAAAGCTAGATTAGAAAGTGCAATACTTCATTTCCCAAATCTCAACTCTGTCAAAACCTTCTATGTAGTTGTGTGTGTGTGTGTGTGCTTCTGCGGGAGGGAGATTAGCAGCCCAGGCAGAAACCTGAATAAGGAAAGGACTTGTTATCGCTCCCCATTCCCATCCTCTCCTACCACAGCAGCAGACCCTAGAAACACCTTAGTGTGGGCTTCAGAGCAGAGAAGAGATGCACCTGGAGGGCAAGGACTCAGCTGATCCTTCCAACCCCTGACCTTCACAGAGAACAAGAGCCAATACACCATGTGGCACAAAAGCTGTAACATTCTAAATCTGAGACCACAAAACATAATGGTCTGGCATCTGGCAAGCCCTCAATAAATATTTGTTGAATATTTGGACAAACATAAAGTAAATAGGTAACACAGGCGCCAGCCCTGTGGCCGAGTGGTTAAGTTCGAGCGCTCCGCTTTGGCGGCCCAGGACTTCACCGGTTCGAATCCTGGGCGCAGACATGGCGCCTCTCGTCAGTCCATACTGAGGTGGCGTCCCACATGCCACAACTAGAAGGACCCACAACTAAAAATACACAACTATGTACCGGGGGGCTTTGGGGAGAAAAAGGAAGACTAGGATCTTAAAAAAATAAATAAATAGGTAACATAAGCAAAATGATGATTGTTGAAGCTCAGTAATGAGTTTGAAATCCAAAATAAAAACTTTTTTTAAAAATGCAGTAAAATCCAAATTCAAGTTATGTGTAAAGTATATTCAGTAAACAGTAAATATTAGTTACTAAACAGGAGGTATACAAGATATCCTGCATTTCTGAAGATAATAATAATATCAAAGTTGTTAGAGGACCAAATAAGATCATGTGTGTTTAAGTTCAGCACATGGCCTGGCACATGGGAACCATAAAACAAATGCAAACTTTTTATTATTGGCAGCTCTTGGCTTTGAGCCCTGCACTCAACAGAGTCTATGGCCATTAAACTAAATGCTAGAGAGCTGGGGATCTCTCCCCAGTGTTTCCCAGCGCCTTTCTATAGCAGTAATTACTGGACAAATCAAAAGTTTAGTTTTTCATGGAATATAGTAAACTCTCAATTAATTGGAAGGGGTTACTTGAGGTAGCTAGAATTTCTGAATGGCAAGATATACTTGACATTATTAGTCTGTTTTCTATGCATCCTTCTCCTGGCATCCCCACCACCCCCTAGATTATACACAATTTCTCTGGGATCCCAGAGGCTAATGAAGACTCAAAGAAGCCACCGCCAAGCAAGTTCTCTTCAAATGAATCAGACAGGGCAGATGTACTAGAGAACAGCTGAGGAGGTGGCAGGGGCTGAAATAAATAGTTCCAGGAAGGATCGAGAAGTAGAGGGGAAGGGACTCTGCTGAGATGCTTTGGAGCCTCACTTCCTCAGCCCTCATCAAAGTTGGACGAGCCTACAACCAAAAGTTCTGGACATTTGTCAGGGAGCCTGAACAGAGTAAGGTGCAAAGCTTCCTCCAATCTCCAGGATGGAAACAGAATCAATTAGGAATTTCCCTATGAGTCAGGGCAGCATCTGACACACCATCACTATTATACCTGCTTGTTCGAATTTTTGTTGCTCAAAGGCACTTCTGTGGTCTACAATGCAGAGAATATGATTAAATCTTCCTGCTCCTGCCTGGGATTCTTGCCCAGCCTCAAGGCTATTATTCTGAGCTTTGGTTCTTGCTGCACTTAACTAGTGATGGAGAAGAAAGTATGAAGATGGCAGCTGAATATATCATTGAGCCTAGAAAATACTCCAGCAGTTAGTCATTTGAAAAATTCCTAGTAGAAACTCATTACTAAATCTACACGTCTTTAAAAATAAAATCATAGTTAGTGAAGGGCTCATTTTCCTTCTTTTACAAGAGTATATAATTGAGTCTTACATTTGCACATTTTGCTAATTAGGCCTCTTAAATTATTTAAACAATATTCTATATTCTAATATGATGGAATAAAAATAACAGTGGGGATGAGGGGAAGGAGAAAAGGTAAAAAATGTCCCCTTGACTTGATTATGTTTAATCAATGTTTCTTCAGTGCTATTGAAACAAGTGTTTCCATGTAGGCATTTCAGATTTTAATAAAAAGAAAAATAGCAAGATGCTAATGTGAGAGAAAACATTTTTATCACATAAACAATGATACATTACCTAGAGCTTTATGTGAAAAATTCAAATATAAACAAGGTGTAGAAATTCATATACCCAATTTAGATACTTTTATTACTGTTAAATAAACAATTCTAATACTCTGATTCTAAGCTGAGAATAAAAGGCTAAATCTGACAATAGAAAAAACACAAATGTACGTTTAAGCAAGACATTTCCAAAGAAACATTAGTAATTTAATAATAAAGGCTACCATTTATCAAGTATTTACTGTGTTCTGGACACAGTGCCTACCTCTTTATGTATTTTGCATTATTTAATCCTCTTAATAACTGTACAAATAAGGTACTTTTCATATTTTTGAGAAAAGAAAATGGAAACAATGTGATTTAACAACCTGCTAAAAGTCACATAGCTAGTTAGCAGTCTGCACTTTGAAAACAAGTCAGTTTTATTCCAAAGTCTAGATGTTTCTATTGTCCACAAGACTACAGGTTCCACGAGGACAGTTTGTTCTTCACTGGCACCTAATATGAGTACATGTGTATACATTCCTAATTTTGTGACTAAAAGCCAAAAGGAGAAACACGTACATTTGTAAATTCACACCTTATTGTGAGATATACTTTTTAAATGTTTTAATTGCCCATTTACATTCATTACGTGTTTGTTTTCAAGGAGCATCAAGACCCCTTACCCATTTGAAAGGCCGCACTTTGACCTGATTATGTAGCTGAGGTATTATTTTGAGATATTAACTTTTTCTCCCTGGTTTTCCTTTCCCTTTTCTCCCTACAACTCAGTCCCCATTTCAGGGCTTGGTTCTGCGGCACTGCCGCAGGAAAGCACAAGGCAAGGCAAATAGCAAAGATGCAAGCAAATCTTTCAAATTTTCACTTTTCCAAGATCAGATAGCCACTAATTAAGAAGGGGCCATGAGAAGTGATAACTGATTACTTCCTTACCAGTCCTTAGGCCGTTTTAATGTAGGACCTTCTCATTTGTGACAATCTGGGTGGGGGAGAGAGAGGGAGCGGCACCAGGAAGGCTTCAAGCTAATTATTTTCCCAGTAACCTGGCATAGGCTCAAATCACAGATTAAGTTCATTTACAGTAAATATAAAGAATAATATTGCTTCACACACAGATGTGAAGATTCATAGACATTAAAATTTTGCCCACGTATTCTCCTTAACAGTCAATCACACACCTTTCATTTTAAGCCACTGAAAAACTACCAACGTTTCTATCTCAATCTGCTCAAAAATCAAATTCAGAAAATTGGTAGAAGACCAAGAATTTACGTAGCCCAACTCCACTCTGATAAATTCTACAAAAAGCAACATAAGGCAAGGATCAATTGATAGCCAAAGCTCACAGGGAGAAATTTCTGGAAGCTAGCCACACCACAAAAAATCCACCACCTCTCCAACTGCAATAAAAAATCAACGCTTTACTTTTTTTTGTAACTAGCCACCGTATTTTCAGAAAGAGAGGACAGAACCACTCTACTAAACCGCATGAAACAAAAACTTCCAGTACATTCTGGAATGATATTCTGGCCAATCGACTGCCAGCAGAGACCTTACCCGGGAAGGGGTTGGTGCGTGCAGCGTTAAGTTCGCCCTCCTCTTCATTGAAGACACTTTGGGAAATTCTCCAATGAGAGACGCTTAGAGGTAGGGGGCTTGGCCTCAAGAGGCGGAGAATTTGACTCCAGGATAATAGAGCTTGTGTGCTGATTGGCCGGACTGCCTCCCTATACGGACCAGTCCTCTTTGGACCGAGGGAGCCATCCATCAAAAGAACTACACCAATCAGCGGTCAAAACGCCCTCCTCCCCCCTCGCAGGAAAACCCCGCCCTCCAATATATTACTGAGGCGGGCAGTCACGGCCCCTTCGGCTCCGAGCTGACCGTGAGGAGGGCAGTGTCGTCTGGGCGGCGCTGCGCAGACCTCCTCCCAGGACGGCTCCCCTCCCCGGGCCTCTCCCCTCTTGCCCGCGAGTCCCCTCGCCTCGTAGGCCTCTCGGATCTGATATCGTGGGGTGAGGTGAGAGCAGGCCCGGGGAGGGTGGTTACCGCTGAGGAGCGATCAAGGTGAGCTGGGACTGCGGGGTTGACCTGTGGGTGCGGGTGGGGAGCGGGGTTAGGGGCGCGGGGTGAGGGATAGGTCTGGCCTGCGCCCTTTTCTTCGATTAACTCTCCCGCTGCTGTAAGCAACTAGTCCAGGCTAGTCCGAGCCCGGAGGGGCGGGGCCAGATCCGACCTCCAGAGGTGTCTTAGAGTCAGGGCAGCCGGGTCCCAGGGACCAGCCCAGGGGCGAAAGAGTTGGACCCGTAAAGTTAGTGGCTCCTCATCTGCCCACCCCTTCCGGCGCTCGAGCCTAAAGATCCCCTCCCCTCCTGTGTTCCAGTTAATGTGGGGAGGGACCAGGGCTTAGCCTGTGCCTGGGACATAGTAGATGTGTAATACCCAGGCTTAAATTAATGAAACTCCCAGGTTCATTTTGCAGGCTAAATTAGCCTCCGGCCACCACTGCGTGCTCCCACAGCATTCTTTAAGCTTTCTTTCCTAACACCAGTAAACGTTAACAATTATTGAGTGCTGTGTGCCAAGCAAGCACTGTGCTAAACTCTACGTGAATCATCTTGTTTAATGTTCCGAGCCATTCAGAGAGACAGGTATAGATACCTCATTTTACAGACATAGAAATAAGTTCATTATTATTGTCCAGTGTTTCTCAGGCACCTATTATATGTGCCAAGCTCTACACCTAGGTGAGCTCATTTATTCCACACAAGTCTATGAGGTAGGTGATAACCTTATACCCACTTTACAGATGAGGAACTGAAGACTAAGAAAAATTAACTAACTTGAACAGTTCACACTGTCAATATATAGCAGAATACATACTACCATCTCATTTCAAAGTTTTGGTATCCTGTCTTACAGCATCTATTCATCATTCTCTCTTGACAATGAATAACGTGAACAAGTACTTCTTGTATTTTTTGCAATTTTTTTTAGAAGGGCATGGCTCCTGCCCTCTAGGAACGCACAATTTAGGATGTGACCAATGAGTGGGGTGGGGGGAATAACAGGTGGCACGGTGCAGTGACTTAGATTCACCAGCAGCACTGGAAGAGGGGCGACTTGTGCTGTAAAGCACTTGGCACAACACAGCGGAGGAAGGGCTATTCTTACACTCCTTTCTGGGCTTTGTTCTATACATAGATGATAGAGGTACTGACAACTGACTCTCAGAAACTGCTACACCAGCTGAATGCCCTGTTGGAACAGGAGTCCAGATGTCAGCCAAAGGTCTGCGGCTTGAGACTAATTGAATCTGCACACGATAATGGCCTCAGGATGACTGCAAGGCTAAGGGACTTTGAAGTAAAAGATCTTCTCAGTCTAACTCAGTTCTTTGGCTTCGACACAGAGACATTTTCTCTAGCTGTGAATTTACTGGACAGATTCCTGTCCAAAATGAAGGTATGTTTAAAGCTACATTACCCTGAGTATTTGTTAGTTTTGCTCAATGTGTTTTGGAGATGGAATTGCTAGCTTTGGGCTAGTAGTCAAAAATTTGACCTTTTTTATTTTCAGCAAGTAGCCAAAACATAGTAGTTTTATGTACTACAGAATTGCTGAACACTCTTCCTTATAATCAAGAGTAATACATCATTTATTAGGTTTGACTGTGAAAAATAGTCTAATATCAAATAATTAATTGCAGGGTCTCCCAGTAAGAGAGTTGGCTATTGTTTTTAAAAATCTTTCTTGATACGTTGGGTATTTTCATTTGTTTGCTGTTGTTTTAAGGTTAAAGAAATGTGTTGGAACCAGAATGCTAGATTATGGTTAAGAATTAGAGAATATAAATATATATTTTTTGATGCTGTCAATCACCTACATACCTAGTCAACAGAGTATCTCTCCTCATATATAATCTCTCCTCATATATAAAGTTCTAATTGTTTTAGCCTTAGACCTGCTCAGGTCTTGCTTATGCTTGGCATCTCCAGCCTCACTTTGCATACAGTAGAAAGGAGACTATCTTCTGAAGGAGGAGCATTTATATAATTATTTCCCTATATTGGATAAGCAGGACATCAGTGTAGCTTTCCAAGCTTGACTGTTAAAAATACATCTGCTTTCTCTGTGTGCCCATGGTCATTGGTGGATGATGAGATAATGTGACAATTAAAATGAAACTCATTTAGTTTTCAGTACCTAACAATGTATCATATACAAAAGAAACTCAGTCTTTAATTGGATTATTCAAGAAATTTGTTCAATAGACTAAACAACGCTTTAGACACCATGTGCAGGCACGACCTTTGACTCTATAAATGTTGCACAGATGAATAATATACATCTGTCCCTTGACTATATTAAAATCTTATGTGGGAATAATGTTTGCACTGACAATTATCATACAGTTATACGGCATAATAAGAAAAATAAATTATACCTCAAAAGAGGCATAAGTATATTGCTTAGGGGGTTCCAAGAAGAGGAGGAGAACACAAATACTGGTAAAGGCTTCTCAAACTTTCAGTTGACCAGAACTTAGTTGGGCCGGTAGAATTTTGACTGCCTCTCATTGTAGACATTCAGAAAATGATCAATAAATTTTAAAAAAGGAGAGATCAGTAGAGAATAGAGCTTTACAGGAGCACAAAGAATATGTGCTACAATATTTAAAAACTATTTTACATGTGTTACTACAAAGAAAACAGCCTGGAAACACTCAACATTCTGGAAGGAAATTTTGTGCATAAGCTGTAAGGTGTTTCAGTCCTCCTGTAAGCCTTTGACCAGGTAACTGATTTGGTCCAATCAGAACACAGTGCTTATAGTTCTGCAGTGATCTAAACAACAACAACAATAAAAGTAAGAATTCTTATGTGCTGGAGCCAAACATTTTACTGAAACTTAGTCCATTTACTCAAAAGTGGGTTCCAGGTGGGGTGCATAGGGTTGACAGGCTACAGTTGAGATATGAGTGGACCTCGTTAAGTCCTTCTCAAGTGAGAAATATTACCTCAGAGATACATTTTTGAAATGATGGATCTGAGTTCTAGATTATCCTTTGTTTTTTTAATTGAAATAAGGTAAGGACATGGGCTTATTGTCTTTTTAGGTACAACCCAAGCACCTTGGGTGTGTTGGACTGAGCTGCTTCTACTTGGCTGTAAAATCAATAGAAGAGGAGAGGAATGTCCCGTTAGCAACTGACTTGATCCGAATCAGCCAGTATAGGTTCACGGTTTCAGACTTGATGAGAATGGAAAAGATTGTGTTGGAGAAGGTGTGTTGGAAAGTCAAAGCTACTACTGCCTTTCAATTTCTGCAACTCTATTATTCACTCATTCAAGAAAACTTGCCATTTGAAAGGTATGTGATCTTGGTTTTGAACAAAGGAGATTTGGAAGTCAGAATGGTGTTGTCTGGATGGTGCATGAAATCAATATCCTGGGAGAATTCCAATCAAAAGAAATAAAATGAAAGCTCTGGCTCCTTAAATTTCACTTCACTGTCCAGCAGAAGTGAGAAGACCTTAAATTGTCAGTAGCTTCTTGAAGTCTGTGAAGGCTAATTTTGGGGATTAAAGGACATTTCAACTTTTTTTTTAAATTATATTTTCCATTTATAGACTAGTTAACTTATAGAAACTAATAAGTTAAGCATCTAATAGATTTATGGAAAAAGTAACTTTAGTAGATGCAAAAATAAATTTATTAAAATGAAAAGAAATCTTGATACTGGTGGCATCTCCAAAGCAAGGGGAATTCTTTACTTCAAATAATTTATTTCCTATGATAAGTGTGCATAAACTTCACTTTAAAGTAACTTCAATGTTTTTCTAAAAATTTGTCTTTTGACTAGATTTAAAATTATCTATGTAAAATTAACCTCATTTTCTTTTTAAAGGAAGAATAGCCTTAATTTTGAAAGACTAGAAGCTCAACTTAAGGCATGCTACTGCAGGATCATATTCTCTAAAGCAAAGGTAAATATTTTATAAAGGTTAAACCTATTTGTAGACCTATTTTTATATTCAACATTTACTTTAAAATTTATCTCTTTTTAGCCTTCTGTGTTGGCATTGTCCATCATTGCATTGGAGATCCAAGCCCAGAAGTGTGTAGAGTTAACAGAAGGGGTAGAATGTCTTCAGAAACATTCCAAGGTACGTCAAGGTCATAGCCTAAAGCCTGTTAACAGCTGTAAAAGAAACTAAACCACTTGTACTATTTCCTGAAGTAAAATGAGATACCATGTGTTTATTTGAAACTTAAGTAGCTTATCCTCAAATTTTTTTGACGAGGAAAGACGCATGTTAAGATTGTAGGTATTACTGTGGTTAAATACTGTCGGAGTTTTATTTTGAGTAATAATTTTTTAAAATTTATGCACAGATAAATGGCAGAGATTTGACCTTCTGGCAAGAGCTTGTATCCAAGTGTTTAACTGAATATTCATCGAACAAGTGTTCCAAACCGAATGTTCAGAAGTTGAAATGGATTGTTTCGGGGCGTACTGCACGGCAACTGAAGCATAGTTACTACAGAATAACCCACCTTCCAACAATTCCTGAAATGGTCCCTTAATTGGTAAATTTGTTCATAGTTATTCTCCAAATAGAGAAAATTTTCTAATGCTACAGTTTTCTTCTGCATTTCAAGAATTAAAATCTGAATTATTTTCAAAACAAAATGGAGTTGAATAGCAAAGGGAAAAATGATTTGACTGATCTTGTCAGCTAATATTTGAGGGCATTTATTACGTGCAAGGTACAAAACTCTCAGAGTAAGGAATTATCCAACCTTTGACATATGCATTAGCCATTTCGTTAAATTATCAGCTCAGAAAACAGCATCCTCCTTAATGACCTGAATTTTAAAAGTAGCACTAAAACCGTATTTTCTTAATTGCACATCATTTGTTACATGTAGACTGAAGCTCTGGCTCACTTAAAGTTACACAAGCCTGAGCAGGACAACAGGACCAAATTGAAGCATTTATGAACTGATTTGAGACTATTAGCTTCTAAGCAAAATCAGTATAAATTTGGGTGTTGTACCTAAAGAAAAAGTTGTGGTAGATTGTCTCCACATTGGGGGTATCATTGTTATGGCAGTTGGAACACTGCAAAGTAGTTATATGCATAAAAAACATAAACTTCGTCACTGATATGACATATATTCTTGCCCTCTAAATTTAACTCACAGTGGTGATTTAACTTTTTCTCTACTCAGGACTAAATGTTAACGTTGAACACATCTACATATAACATGATTATGAATCTTAGATATGAACAGTCCATTTTTAACAGGTAGTAAGATTTATGTTTGGGACACTTCTGATAACTTGATTTTTTGTTTGTTTAAATAGGATTATTACAGCAACAAAAACTCTTCTCTGAAGCCTCTCCACAATCCTGAGCTGTGGATTCCTTAATGTTCTAATGGATGTAAGCTGTGAAGCCTCAAAACATCACAACTAGATTAGCACTGATGTGCTCAGATTTGGGAAAACTGCCTAATTAACATTATGCTGTACAGGAATTATGCTTAAATTTGAATTCATCTGTGAGTGAGGCATACAAATCAAAGCTAAGAGCGTAAATGTGAAATGCAAATAAGCCTGGGAAGGTAAACTGTGAATCTTCATTTCTAACATTGATCCAACTTTCTATATTGGGTCAATATATTGTATTTAGGTAAAATTAAAAATGGTAACCTACTTAATTTAAATTTTAAATTAAGAGGTTTACATCAAAACCAACATTTCACAAATGCACTTTTAAGACATAACAAGTCACTATTCTAGGCAGTAAAAATGGTTTCTTGGCGCCTGTAATACATAATCTAGAGATGCGGACTTTATTGCTACATGGGAATTACATTTAAATTTGAGGATATTTTATATAAAGAAAACTAAAGACCTAGTAATTTTGGCATATTATCTTTAATATTTTTTCTAGAAAACAGGTAACGTTTGTATGTATCCATGATAAAAAATTTTTATACAAAATCTGCTGCAACCTAGCCCCATCAAGAAAATTAGTCTTTATTGTATTTGTAACTCAAAGTAAATTAACATCCCTCTTAAAACTTGCCGATTTAACACTCCAGAAGTTTTTACTAAGGACTAAGGACTGTTTTTATAAAACTGTCATTGCTTCTAATTTCGAATTTTGTTTAAAAGGAAGTGAATATATTTTCACAAATTGCCCCTACTGTGCCAAAAGAAAGTTACTAAGTAAGTAGGCATCTGTGTAATTGTGAGATTACTGATGGTAGAGTTCAGGATTTTCTATTAAGTCAGTGAATCTAAGGAGATCTACAGCGTTAAAAGTGTTGTAAACGGTTACTCAGTACAGCGTGTAGCCTGAGTCCATCCAGGATGGCTGTACCCAATTTTGATATCATATTGTGGGTAAATAAGCACTGGAAAAGTAAACCAAAGAACCACAATGTATCTTATACTTTTGTACACCATGTTTTGTGGGTAATTTTTCAGTTTTCCCAAAAGGCTGATAGATTTCAGTATTTTGAATACATCAGTGTTAATTTTGAGTTGGCAGAGTTAACCTAACCAACTACCATTATGTTCTGGTACCAAGGGATATACCTTTCAATAAAGTTATTGAAATGCATTCCTTTGCTGAGTGGTCTTCTGTTTCTCCTCTGATTCAATTAACTTTTTTGGCAATGTGGAAAAAAAAATAAAAAGCTATCTACTCAGTATATTTAAATTTAGCACTAAAGATGCATGGTAGTAGAAACAAAATCTCTTTTAATAGTATGACTATTGACTAATTGACACTTTTTACTTTCTGATGGTTTTTTAAACTAGACACTGATAAATATGCTTAATGTTCATTAAAAAGTTAGTGTTTATGCACTATTGGTCACTTTTGTCCTTGAGATTGATCACTACTGTGGATGTCCTTAATACAAACTCACCCTTAGATTGTGCCCACCAAAAGTTCTGGGCAAACCCTCTTACCTAATTAGCATTCCAGCAAAGTGGTTTGGTAATTTCTGGTAACTATCAAGTATTGTATTAGCCTTTTAGATCAACTAGTAATTATTGGAACTGAAACAATATATGATTTTGAACTGTTCATGTTTAATTAAATTAACAATACATCTTATAAAGTAGACACCGCAAGGAATTATTGATGAAAGAAAAACTGTTATAAAAGGTTCCTTTTGCATTTGAGTCAGATTATATATCATAATCCCCTCTTTTCACAAGTGTTATTTTTAAAAAGAGCACCTGAACCTTATATGTCCTGACAATTATGTGACATACTATCTAAAAACAATAGACATTTCTAACATCTGTGGTTAGTAATGATAGTTTTTACTGTCTGGTATGATTGTGAGATTTTTTTTTTTAAATGAGTGATTTTATTTATTTTTTTTTTTTGAGGAAGATTAGCCCTGAGCTAAGTGCTACCAATTCTCCTCATTTTGCTGAGGAAGACTGGCCCTGAGCTAACATCTGTGCCCGTCTTGCTCTACTTTATATGTGGGACACCTACCACAGCATGGTGTGCCAAGCAGTGCCATGTCCACACCTGGGATCTGAACCGGTGAACCCCGAGCTGCAAGAGCGGAACATGCAAACTTACCCACTGCACCACCAGGCTTGACCAGGGATGTTTTATATGAATCATCTCATGTAATCGTCCATACTGAATGAAGTTATCCCAATTTACAAATGAACTGGAGCCACCAAGAAGTGATTAGCTGAAGGTCACATATGTGGTACTTGAAGGTAAGATTCAAATCCAAGCAGTTCTGACCCAAAGGCTGTGCTCTTAAGCACCCTGCACATTACCTCCCAAAATAGAAGATTAAATGGTCTCTTGAAATTGTATAATTTCCAACTATATTCTGGCCATATTAACTTCAACACTACCATCGTGAATTTATTTTCCTAATAATAGAATTCTTTTTTTCGGTGAGGAAGATTGTCCCTGAGCTAACATCTGTGCCAGTCTTCCTCTATTTTGTATGTGGGACACCTCCACAGCATGGCTTGATAAGCAGTGTATAGGTCTGAACCTTGGAACCCCAGGCCACTGAAGCAAAGCATGCAAACTTAACCACTACGCCATGAGGCAAGCCCCCTAGAATAATTTTTATAAAATGTGTTATTGCTTACTCAGTGTGAAATCTGTAACTTTTCATAAACCAAAACCGGAAATATAAGTCAAATAAGATGAATTAAAAGATAAGCCTTTTTTAAATATCAATTTCATAAAGTAGATTTAGGAGCAATCAAAATGACCAGGGATAAAGAAGGATGTTAAGTAGTGATAAAAGAATCAATTCACCAAGAAGATATGACCATCCTAAATATGTATGCACCCAACATCAGAGCTTAAAAATACAAGATGCAGTGGCCAGCCTGGTGGTGTAGTGGTTAAGTTTGCACACTGCTTCAGCAGCCCCGGATTCACAGGTTCAGATCCCAAGCATGGACCTTGCACCACTTGTCAGACCACACTGTGGTGGTATCCCAAATAAAATAGAGGAAGATTAGCACAGATGTTAGCTCAGGACCAATCTTCCTCACACACACACAAAATACAAGAAGCAAAAACTGACCACATTGAAAGGATAAATGGACAAACCAATTCTTGGAGACTTAAACACTCCTCTCTAATCTACAGACCTACTAGAAAATCAGCAAGGATGTAGAAGAATTGAATAATACCAACAACCAACTGGCTACTTGACATAAAAAACTTCATCCTAAAACAACAAGATAGCATTCTTTTCAAGTGCATATAGCACATTCACCAAGATAGACCATATCCCATGTCATAAAACAAACCTTAAGAAATCTGAAAGAACTGAAATCATACAAAGTGTGTTCTCTGACCTTAAACTAGAAATCAATAACAGATAACAGGAAAATCTCCAAACTCTTAGAAATTAAATAACAGACTTCTACATAATTCATGACTCTAGGGGAAGTCTCAAGCAAAATAAAACATTTGAACTGAATTAAAATATCAGAATGTATAGAACGCAGTTAAACCAGTGCTTAGAGAGTAATTCACAGTATCAACTGCTTTAATTAAGAAAAACAGCTCTCAATAATGTAAGCTTCCACTTTAAGAAACTAGAAAAAGAGCAAAAAAACCCAAAGCAAGCAAAAAGAAAAGTCATAAAAATTGTAGGGGTAAAAAATTAATGAAATTGAAAACAAATTAACAAGAGGGAAAATCAACAAAATCAAAACTTAGTTCTTTGAAAAGAGCAAGAAAATTAATAAACCTCTAGCAAGATTGACAAAGAAAAAAGACAGAAATGACCAATCTTAGGAATGAAAGACATACCACTACAGACTCTAAAGACGTTAAAAGGACACTAAGGAAATACCACAAACAACTCTGCACAGAGTTAGATGAAATGAATCAATTCCTTGAAAGACATGGACTACCAAAACTTAACTGAAAGTAGATAACCTGAATAAGTTCTAGTTTTTTTCCTTTTTTAAAGATTTTTTTTTTCCTTTTTCTCCCCAAAGCCCCTTGGTACATAGTTGTGTATTTTTAGTTGTGGGTCCTTCTAGTTGTGTATGTAGCATGCCGCCTCAGCATGGCTTGATGAGCGGTGCCATGTCCATGCCAAGGATCCAAACCAGCGAAACCCTGGACCGCCAAAGCAGAGCGTGCGAACTTAAGCACTCAGCCACGGGGCTGGCCCCTACAGTTATTTTTTAAAATTAAATTCATTGTTTACAATCTCACTGGCAAATACCATGAAACATTTAAAGAAGATACTTAACAAAATTCTACAAATCTCTTCCAAAAAGTAGAAGAATCGTTTCCCATTTCATATTATGAGGCCAGCATTAACCTGATGCCAAACCAAAACAAATACAAAAAAACAACTACTTACCAACAACACAAATGAACATACACAAAAATGCTCAATAAAGTAATCCAGACATACAAAGTGAATAATAAACTATGACCAAGTTTGGGATGGGAGGAGATACAAGAATGGCTCAAAATTTGAAAATTAATCAATATAATCCACCATATTACCAGTATAAAGAAAAAAACATGATCAAATCAATTGATACTGGGGCCGGCCTGTGGCCGAGTGGTTAAGTTCTCGCACTCTGGTGGCCCAGGGTTTCACCAGTTTGGATCCTGGGTGCGGACACTGCACCGCTCATCAAGCCATGCCAAGGCAGCATCCCACATGCCACGACTAGAAGGACCCACAACTGAAAAATATACAGCTGTGAACCAGGGGCACTTTGGGGAGAAAAAGTAAAAATAAAATCTTTAAAAAGAAAATCAATTGATACATAAAAAGTGTTTGAGAAAATTCAAATCCAATCATGAGAAAAATTCAGTTAACTAGGAACAGATGGGAACTTCCTCAATCTGATAAAGGTCATCTATAACAACCTACAGCTAACATAATACTTAATGGTGAAAGAATGAATGCTTTTGAAACTAACATCCAGAACAAGACAGGGATGGCCACTTTCACCACTTCTATTCTTCAAGCAAGTGCAATCAGGCAAGAAAAGGAAAAGACCTACAGACTACAACAGACGAAAGAAAAAAAAACTGTTCCTATTTGTGGTTTATGCAGAAAATTCCAAGGAATCAACAATAAAAAACTAGAATAAGTGAGTTTAGCAAAGTCACAGGAAAGAAAGTCAACAAAAAAATCAAACATTTCTCTGCACTAGCAATGTTAATTGGGAACCGAAATTTGAAAAAAAAAATCATTTCCAACAGCTCCAGAAAATGAACACTGGAATAAATCTAACAAAAGACGTGAAGGTTCTATAAGCTGCAAACCAGAAAATGCAGATGATCGAAATCAAAGAGCTCCTAAATAGAGACACACCTCATGTGCATGGATTGGAAGACTTACATTACTCCAATGAAAACCTCAGCAGGACTTGTTGTAGATACAAACTAGCTGATTCTAAACTTTATATGGAAAGGCAAACTTAAAATAGCCAAAACATTTTTGAAAAATAATTAAGTTGAAGGAATCATGCTACCCAATTTTAAGACTTACTATAAGGCTACAATTATCAAGACAGTGTGGTATAGAGGAAGGTAGATACATGGAACAGAATAGAGAGACCAAAACTAGACTATAAATAGCAATTGATTTTTGACAAAAGTGCAAAAATCACTAAGAAAATAGTCTTTTCAACAAATGATTTTGAAACAATTGGACATCCATATGCAAAATAATGAACCTCCACCTATATTTCACAGCTTCTACAAAAAATAAAACGGGTCACAGATCTAAACATAAAACAAAATTATAAAACTTTTAGAAGAAAACATTGGAAAAGATCCTCACAACCTCGGATTACACAAAGAGTTCTTAGACATGACACCCAAAGCACGATGAGTTAGACTACATCAAAATTAAAAACATTCATGCTTCAAAAGATACCATTAAGAAAGTGAACAAACCTACACAATAGGATAAAATATATGCAAATCATATATCTGATAAGGGACTTGTGTCCAGAATATATTAAGAACTCTTACAACTCAATAATATAAAGACAGATATGCAATTAAATAATGGACAAAGGATGTGAATAAACATTTCTCCATGGAAAATACACAAACGGTCAATAAGCACAAGAAAAAATGCTCAAGATAAATTAGTTATCAGGGAAATGCAAATCAAAACCACAATGATAGCACTTCACATCTACTAGGATGGCTAGAATCAAAAAGTCACATAAGTGTTGACAAAGATGTGGAGAAATTGGAACTCTCATACACTGCTGGTGGGAGGTGCAGTCACTTTGGAAACAATCTAACAGTTCCTCAAATGATCAAACCACATTTCCATAAAACTTGAAATTCCACTTCAAGGTAAGAAATGAAAATATTCATGCACATAAGAACTTGTACTTGAATGTTTATAGCAAGATTATTCATAATAGCCAAATGGTGGAAGCCTCCCAAAAGTCCACCAACTGCCAAACGGATAAATGTATGGTAGACATACAATGGAATATTATTCAGCCATACAAAAAGTGAAGTACTGACACATAGTAGAACATGGATGAACCTCTAAAACATTATGCTAAGCGAAAGAAGCCAATAACAAAAGATCACATACTCTGATTCAATGTATATGAAATGTCCAGAACAGAGAAATCTGAGACAGAAAGTAAATCAGTGGTTGCTTGAGGGGTTGGGGGATGACAGCTCAAAGGTATGGAGTTTCTTTTTGAGGTATGAAAATGAAAATTGACTGTGGTGAGAGTTGAATATATGTGATTATACTAAAAACCACCGAATTCTACACTTTAAATGCATGAAATGTATGGTATGTGAATTCTATCTCAATAAAACATTTTTTTTTTAATTATTACATATGATTCCATTTACATGACATTCTTGAAAAGACAACTATAGAGACAGAGACTAAAATTAGTGGTTTCAGGGTTTGAGGCTAGGATTAGGGTGTGACTATAAAGAGAGAGCAAGGAGGAGTTTTTGTGGTGATTGAACTGTTCAATCTCCTGATTTTGGAGGTGTTTACACATATCTCTACATATGTTAAAATTCACAAAACTACTAGCAAAAAGTTAATTTTACTGTATGTTTCTTCAAAATATAAAATTTTTGAAAAAATCAAAAGAGAAGCTAATTAAAAGAAAAAGCCTCCTCCCCAATAATTCATTCCTAATATTGGGTACAAGATAGGCGCCTTGCCAAAGGATGTGGCTATGCTACAGTGGCCCAGAGTGGGGCGTTAGAGTCCAAGCAGGTGAGGAGGATATCCCTGCTTGGCATAGGGTGTTGGAGTCTGAGCAGAGTGAGGAAGGCATTCATGTGTGGAGATGACCTAGAACAGGGAACCAAAATTACTCAGGATAAGAATATGGTTTCTCACTGTTGTGGAAAGGAGTTATAGAGAAAGAGAGAAAACAAAAAAGAACCCCATGAAACTACAAGTGAAAGTTTAAGTGTGAACACATGGTTTTCCTATACGTAGATATAGAAACAAATATAGATGTAAATGTATGCATTATATACACACACCAAAAGCAATTGTATACTAGCACACAGATCTTGGCTTCGAAATACCATTCTCCACTAAAGAGAATCAAGTCTTGTTGGAAAAATGGCTGATTCTTTGGCTAGGGCAGGGAAATCACAATAAGCCTGGCATATTTTGTGCGAGAGACTAAGAAATTGCTTAAATAATGTTGAGGACATGTCAAAAGGACATAGAAGCCACCTAGAATGGTCTTCCACTGGCGAAATTTAGAAAAACTATGAGCATCAAAGTAATGGGAATAATAGATTTTTAACCCACTGAATAAAGTAGGAAATCATGAGTCTATACAGATATAAATAAATAGAAAGTATGATGATAATTCGAAACTACCCACAAAATACTTAATTATAAACATAAAAAGAGTATCTTTACAGTGGAGAAGACTGGCAGACACCACTTAGTAATCTAAGTAAACACTATCAGAAAAAGGACAAATCGAAATTATTAACTACGATAGGATGCAATAAGTACACAGCATCACTTCTGTAACATTCCTACCAAAGATGTATGACCTGAATCTAATCATGAAGAAATATCAGACAAAACTCAAAATGAGGAATATTGCACAAAACTAGCCTATAATCTTCAAAAGTGCCAAGGTTGTAAAAGTGAAGGAACAAATAAGGACTTGTTCCAGATGAAGCAGACTAAAGACACCTGACATCTAAAGGGAAGGCATAAGTCTGACTGGATCCTCTTGCTGTAAAGGACATCATTGGGACAATCAGTTAAACTTGAATGGAATGATGGTGTGGGGATTAGATGGTTGTAATGTATCAATGCTCATTTCCTGATTTTAATGGTCATGTTGTAATTATGTAAGAGCATGTCCTTTGAAGGAAATACATACCCTCTGAGGTGACAGGACATCATGTCACCAATTTATACACAAATGGTTCAGGAGGAAAACAATTCTGTGTAGCTTACTAGTAACTTTTCTGTACATTTGAAATTGTTTAAAATAGTTTTTAAAATTAAAAAGTACAGGAAAAGGATGAAATAAAATTTTAAGACAATTCTTACTTATATGTCTGGATTACTGAAGATCAACATGATGCCACTGACTTAGAATCACAGGCCATAATCTGTTTTTTGTCATCAACAAAGGGTTTGACCAACAGCCACATTCACTTGACCACTTCTCTTTTGTATTAATCCATTCCTATTGTTAGGTTTGCTATTTTTCAATTTCTTGAGATAAAGTCATCTCTCAAGGAATAATACACTAATTCAGAAATTTTCATTAACTCTTTAACGAGTTAAGTTTTTTTTTTTGTGGATTGCTTTTTCCTTTCTTAAAATTTTCTTTAGTAATATCATATCCTTCTGTGAACTCATATACTTCGAAAAAGGGTACACAATTCCTATTTTAGAAAAGTTTATTGAACATTATTTCCACATCACACTTATTCAAAGAAAAACTTAATTTTCCCTGAAGGCACCCTGTCATTTCACATGATCTATACCCTCATGTTTTTTGTATTAAAAATACAGGTTAAATATGAAATTAGTAAAATGCAGCATATAAAACTTCATGCTGAGCAAAAACAAGTCCAAAAACAAGTTACTATATATCAATAGAATAGTTCCCACAGTATTTAAGATGCTTCCTATGTAAATCATACTTGAATGCAATTTTTAGAACCATATTTATATTTTGCAATTTGTTAACTGCAGGCATCCACATTTTTCTTCCACCACATGATCTGTTCCTTTGATTAAGTTGGCAACAACTGCTAGGATCCACAGAATGCAGCAAAAAAAATAGCGGTTATTTCTCAAGATTTGAGAAATCTGGTCCACCTTTAGTGTAGTTTCCTGAGATTTCTGCTCCACTGAAGTCAAACCCAGGATTCTAAAAGATATGAAAAAAATTACGATAAAACAAAACTTATAAGGAAAAACATAAGTAACCCAAAAGGAAAATGCTAAAAAGATATGAACTGGCAATTGACAAGAAAGGAAACCTAAATGGCCAATAAACATTTGAAAAGATATCAAACTTCACTGTAACCACCAGAATGGGACTTGAAACTATGACGTATTTTTCAATTTTCAGATTTACAAAGATTTAGAAGATCAATATGTATATTACAATGTTGACAAGTATATGGGCAAACATATACTTTAGTACCAGTATGTAAACAGATTTTAATATCATTTTTTGAGAGCTTATTGTATGCCAGGCAGGGTTCTAAGACCTATACATATATTAACATATTTAATCTTCACAAAAATCCTATGAAGTAAGTACTACCTACAACTTTAGTTTTTGTTGGAGGGCATTTCATTTATTCAACAAACATTTGAGTTGCTACTATTTGGAGGACACCATCAGAGGCATTAGAGGACACCATTAGTGGATTTTTTTTTAAAGATTGACACCTGAGCTAACACCTGTTGCCAATCTTTTTTTTTTTTTTTCCCTTCTTTGCCCCAAATCCCCCCAGTATCTAGTTGTATCTTCTACTTGTAGGTCCTGCTGGTGGTGCTATGTGGGATGCCGCCTCAGCATGGCCTGACAAGTGGTGCCATGTCCACACCCAGGATCCAAACCAGCGAAACCCTGGGCTACTAAAGCAGAGCACGAACTCAACCATTCAGCCACGGGCTGGCCCCAGGCACGTGGATTTTAAGAGTGAACAAAACAGACAAAGATCCCTCCTCTGGTGGAGCTTACATTCAACAGGAGGAGACAAATAATAAACCATTAAGCTATCTAGTGCAGAGATCAGCAAACTGTTCTACAAAGAGCCAGGTAGTAAATATTTTAGGTTTTCAAGGCCATATAGTGTCTGTCATAACTACTCAATTCTGCCATTGCTATATGAAAGACAATACACAAACGAATAAGCACAGGTGAGTTCCAGTAAAACTTTACTTCAAAAGCAGGCAGTGGGCAGGATTTGACCCATGGGCCGTAGTGTGCCTGCCCCTGTTCTAGGGTGTTAAAAGTTGGCAACTGCTCTAGGAAAAAAAAAAAGAAGAAAGAAAGAAAAGAAGGCAGAGTTAGGGAAATGAGGAGAAGATTATAGAATTTAAAGTGTATGATCAAAGATCAAAGTATGCTTCACTGAGCCATGACTTGAGAACAGTGAAGAGGTTAGCCAAGCTTTGGAAGAAGAGCATTGCAGTCAAAAGGACAGAAAAGAAACAGCCTGGCATGTCTAAGGAACAGCAAAAAAGCCAGTATGGCTTGAGCAGAATGAGGGGGACAGCAGCAGGAGAGGAGGTCAGGCAGATCACGGAGGACCGGGGTCAGGTGGGGCCTTGTAAAATACTGTCCTTTACTAGAGTGAAAGAGTTCTAAGAAGAGAAGTGATGTAATGTGACTTGCATTTTAAAGGACTGCTCTAACTGCTGTTTTGAGAAGACCGTAGCTTGGCAAGGGTAGAAGTGAAGAGAACAGCTAGGTTATTGGAGTAATCCAGATAAGATGTTAGATATGGTTCAGATCAGAGCGGTAGTAGAGTGGGTGGTGAGAAGTGGTCAAATTCCGAATATATTTGGAAGGTAGTGCCAGTAAGGTTTCCTGACAAATTGGACAGGGTGTGAGAGAACGATGGGAATGGAGGATGATTCTCCAATTTTTGGGGGGTCAGAACAACTAGTTTCCTCAACTGAGCCAGGAAGGCTAGAGGTAGAACAAATGAGGGAGGGAAGTTAGGGAGTTCAGGTTGGACATGTTGAATTTAACACGTCTGTCAGACAGTCAAGTGGAGACGTTGAATAGGCAATTGGAAATGTGAATCCAAAATTCTGTAGAAAAGTCTAGGCTAGAGATGATTCATTTGGGAATCATCATCACATAGATGGAAATTATCCACCAAAACTTTAACAGTAGTTTGATCCAGTAATTCTTCTCCTAGATATCTATCTTAAAAGAACATCTGAATAGTTTCACAGAAATGAAGGCACAAACTTTGTTTGAAATAGCTACAAATGGAGAAATCTAAATCTTATCAAAGGGGAATACCTAAATAAATAATCATGATACATTCAAACCAGAAAACACTCTGAAGCAGTTGAAAAGAATGTTTTATCTATTTGGTACTAGGAGGAAAAGAGACACAAGATATATTATCAAGAGGAAAAAGCAACATGAAAAATACACAAAGTGCGATCCTCCATTTATGTTAAAAACAAAACATACAAGCCAATATACTGATGAGAATGAGACAGAGGTATGGAATGGGGAGACGCTGAAGGTGCCCTTCACTTTTTTATACTATGTAAGTCTATATTGATTGAATGTTTATGACTTCATTCATGCATTACTGGTATACATTATATAAATTTAAACTTAAAAATCATGGCAGTACAAACATATTCCTCTCAAGAAAATAAAATAAAAAATCAAGTCCATACATAGAAAGGCCAATCATTTTTCTAATCATTTAACTTAAAAAATTCCTCTAAACACTTTTTGTCATTTTTATAATTACATTTGAGTATTAATTTCAAATAATAATTATTCTATGATTGTAAGATGTTTAACTATACATATTCATACATTCATCTGACTTACTTCTTTCTGGAATCTCTCTAATGTAAGTTTTCTCTGCATTTGATCTTGCACCCAAGGATCAGCTGCATATTCAGATTCTAGAAGAGAAGTCCAACAATTTGCTGCATCTCTCTTTGTCTTTGTAAGAACAATACGGACCATTTTTCTGTCTTCTAAACAAACAAAAACCACAAAAAAATTAGAGTTCATCATTAAATTTATTTTCCAAAACCATTATGTACTTGACATACAATTGTTTTCAATACATTTCTATCACTATATCTTCCAAAGCTGCAAAGACAAAGGACCTAATACAACAGGGGAAACATACTGAGACAAAATTAATTTTAAAAAAGATTCTAAGAATTCTAATAGATTACCCTTACCCAAAGTCCACGTTCCCTCATCAGCTATTGTAGAATCAAAGAGTTTGCCCTGAAAAAAACAGACATATAAAGCACTAAAAATACAGACATTTCATTAATTTTTAAAGCTTTCATGATTTAGGACTTACCTAATTTCCTATCTAATCCACACATAATTTTCTAATTTGGTTAGAATAGAGAGATCAAATTTTATACCATTTTAACACATTGAAAGGTGTTCAACCCTAAGCTTCCTCCTAGCCAGTGAAATGGAATCTCGTTTACAATGCTCGGAATATTTACTATGACAGAGAACACAGGATTCTCTAAAGAAAGGTGAGGACTCAACTTCTAGAAGAAAAAGAAATACTACTAATCACTGATTAGCCAAATGTGAAATTAGTATCTGAAATACTTTACCAATCAAAATGAACTATAAGAAGAGCTCTCCCACTGAAATTAAGAAGAAATGATGTCTTTTAAAATAAACTTTTAAAAACTGGTTCAATCTCTTTGTTGGGCAATTTGGCATTTAAAAAATTTTAAAGCAAATACTGCAGATCTGATGTCAGATTAAGTTTTTAACTGATTTTTCAGAAACTTGTTTTTAAGAAAGATAAAAGCAAAATATAAGTTTAAAAGACAGTGCATCCACTCAAATCCATTTTGATTTGTTGCTGCTTGCCAAATTTAAGTTTTAGGAAATGAAATTAAAATGTCACATAAAAAAAGAAAACATTTTTTTTCATGTCAACACTAGTGAAAAAAATCTTATTGGTCTAAGTGTAGACCTAAAATCCTAGAGTTAGACCTATTGCTAAAATCCCAAAGTTACTGGAATTACTAAAGTAACTCTGAAGTGCAATCTTAAACCACTGTTCAGGAAACTATGAAATGCACAAATGTGCAGAAAAGTTATTAAGACCCAAGTTGACATAAATCAATGTCTTTCATATGACTCTTGCTTTTGCCTAAGGCACTCAAAGCACTTCCATACTAAATAATAACAGCTAACATGTAGTCTTCACTTATTAAGTACCAGACACCACTCCTACATGTTCATTCACACGGATATCACGTTATGCTCAAAATAATCCTATGAGCCTATGAGAAAGGTACTATAATTACCGCACTTTGCAGATAAACGCTTGGAGACACTGGATCATCTCCTGCCCAAGGTTACAAAACTAGAAAAACAGCAGAACCACCTACCAAGTCGTCTCCCCTCACCACTACACTACACCGCCACCAAACATCTTGGCATCCAATCCGATTAAGAAATCTAACTTCAACTTAATTGAATTTAACTATAAAGCTTAACAAGGACAAAGCGGGTCCCAGATCCAAAGGGCACTGGTGAAAATAAATGGGATATTATTTTCTTCACACACTTCTGGACCACCTACTTAATAGCTCCACGAATATGCAGATTTTTTCTAATTTTAGATGAGAAAATAAATCACCTGACATCATCTCTGAATCCTCATCCCGACAGCCTGAATTTTCTTCTTTACTTTCCCATAATTGCCTAAATATTAATTAGTTTAGTTTTATTATGCCTCCCTACAAGAATACAACCTCTCAAGGGCAGGAACCTTATCTATCTTGTGCACCTAACTCAGTGCCTGGAAGAAAGGATATGTATGATAAAATTTGTTCCTTTAACCATCTAGTTAAGTTGTTCTCCGCTTAAGAACCCCAGAGAAAAGCAGCAGCTTCATTTGGTTTAGAAATAAAGCCTGAAACATGGGCTCCTCAAATTTCCACGTCAACTCAGGACTGGCCCTGAAGGTGGGGCTCCGACCAGATCAAAACCAGGTCAATTTTCTCTCGGCCACGCAGACGCGCCGTAAGGCTTTCCCAGTCTTTCCACGGAAACCGTGAAGTTCAGGACGCGGGGGTTTAGGGAGGCTGGGAAGAAACAGCACCAGCCCCGACCTGCCGCTACCTTGAGGATCTCGCGGCCACCCACGGCCAGAGCCACATGCCGGCTCTGCAGGCCGCACTGGATGTCCTGGGCGCGCGTGCCAGGCGGCACCTGAACTTCAATGAACACCTCCTCCAAGGTCTGGTACCACTGGCCCCACGGCGTCCCGCACGGAACTACCCCACTGCGCTCCTCAAATGGGGCCGACATACTTCAGTCGCCTCCTGGCTGCAGCCGCGCCGTGCGAGCTGAGCGCATGCGCGGAATCTCCACGCTCAGGCCACGCCCCGGCCTCGCTGCTCGGGTCACAGCACATGCGCAAGGAATATAAGCTGACGTCTCAACGTGGGTTCGTTTTTTCCTTCCGTTTAGGCCAAACTGGTCAGAACCCAGTTTGAAAGAACTGAAATCCTGAAAAGCTTACACCCAAGGAATGGTTGGAGAGGGCTGGAACCAGTTAAGCTGGAACTCACTGCACTGTCCCCTACGTGACGCCAAACACAAACTTTCAAACTTCTGGGATGTGAAGTGCGCTTGCGCAAATCCTCCTAGCGCGTAGGTTACAATTGAATAACAACTAGAGCGGCGTGGGCGGGGCTTGGCGGAGGGAGGAGACAGTAACAGTCTCCTATTGGCTGGTAGCCTAAACCCGCAGGCCACCTGATTGGATTCGGCGAGAGCCGAGTGCGCATGCTCTTTGGCTGTTCCCGTCCTGGATTGGTGTACCTAGGGTCTTGGTTTTGCAATTGGCTAACTTCGGGATGGGCGGGGAATAAGTGGGGAGATTTGAATTTGAAGCGATTAAGTCCGTAATAAACCGCAGGAAGTTGCCGAGGAGCGCTAGTGATCTTCGGTTTGTGGAGCTGGTCGTCAGCATGTCCTTTCCTAAGGCGCCCCTGAAACGATTCAATGACCCTTCCGGTGCGTACAGGGAAAGGAGCTGGGGGACGGGAGATGCTCTCACGCCCCTTGCCCCTCTCGGTGTTCCCTTCATCAGAGGCATATGGGAGGCGATTTTAGAGCGGGGATGGGGCTCATTAAATTGATCACTTTTCTGAAGTATATACTAAGTGTTTAGTACATGCCAAGCACTATTCAAGATGATAAGGATAGAGTGAGCGAAACAAAGTCCCTGCCCCATGGAGCTTACCTTCAGTTGAGAGTACAGCCAGTAAACAATTAGTGCTGTAGAGAAACTGAAGCAGACGGAAGGGAATGGGCGTGAAGAAGCATTGGTAGCTATTTGATGGTCAAATCCGGAAGGCCTCCCTGATAAAAAAAAAAAAAAAACATTTGACCATTGCTTTTCGTCGGAACTTGTGGGTTTCTTTTGCCTATTCCATTCGGTCATAGAAGAAGGAAGATTGATAAAGGCAGTTTATGGGTGTAAAATTATGGCAGTAGCACTTACCGAAAATACTATAAATAAAATAGTGTCAGTTAATATTGATAGCACCCCAGGCACCATACTAAGTCTTTATATCGATTATTAGTTCTTTTTTAATTCACCAACATCCCTAACAGGTAATCCTATTATTCATTATTTTATTGATAAAATGACTGAGACTTAGATTTGCTCAGTTACCCAACCAAATTGGCAGAACGGCGGCATGAAACCAGGCCTCCATGGATCCTGTGCTCTTAACCACTGCAGTGCATGAGCTCAGCAACCAGGAAGCATTGGATGTGCTTAGTAAGGCTCTCATCGTTAGTAGATGCTAACTCTATGCAGGGACGTGGCTAAAGTCTTCCCTACTAGATTTGGTTTATTCTTTCCAACAGCCAGATGAGGAAGATACTGATATTGTCCTCATTTTACAGATGAGGTTTAGGGTTTTTATGACTGTGCTGAGCAGCCAGTATGTGGTAGAGCTGAACATCAAAGCCCATGATTTGTCCATTATAATATACGCTTTTTAACACTCACTCATTACATCTTTAATTTCTATCAGCTGACGTGCAGATAGAACTGAGCACCACTGCTCACAAAGGAAGACCAAGTGAGCAAATGGCTCAGCGCAAGCTTATTTTCTTAATTAAAAGACTCAAGGACCTTGTTATTTCCTTGCTATTCAAAGAACTGCTCTAAGTGCTGTCAGTAGTTTGTCTTTTAAGGTGAATTTTTTTTGCTTTATAATGAATTAAACTGACTTTACCACTGATGCAATATTTCAGCCTCACAGTCTCGGGAGTAATAACAGTTATCACTTGTTTGATGCTTGATATGTGTGTGAGGCACAGTAGTGATTTCTCATATTACTCCAGTAATCCTAACAACCATACTATGAGGTAGATACTGTTTTTTCTTCCTGTTTCATGAATGAAGAATCAGCCTCAAATAGAAGTAACTTTCTGGGGTCTTAACGCTAGACTGGAAAAGGAGAGAGTCTTATTCACCATCGCCCTGTGACAACAAATTACTTTGCACTTAGTAATATCTCTATTGATTGGCAGACAAAGCTGGATTTGAACCCTGATCTGGCTGATTACAAAACTCTCTTCTCAGTCCTACATCACCAACAACTTTCTGTTTTCTTCGCCACACTGCCAAACTCAACCCTGAGCTAAATGCTGGGGATACAGACACGATTAAGACAGTCCCTAACTTCAGGCAGTTTTTTCTAATGTGGGAGATGGATAAGTATGTTATTATAAACCATTACAAAACTGAGAAGTTTTATGATAGAAACACTACGTGCAGGCTGCTATGGAGGGAGATTTCTAAACTGATTTGGGGTTTCAGAGAAAGCTCAGAGGTGACATCCAGGCTGAGAGTTGAAGGATAAGTGAGAGTTAGCCAGGCAAAATGGAAGGCAGGCTGTCCATTCTACGTGGGAGAAATAGGAAATAAAGGGGTCTGGAAGTTTGAAGCATTTATTTAATGTTTAATGTACTGCATAATGTTTTGTTCGCATACAAGTATTGATTACCTGTGTTATCTTCCAGTCATTGTTAATCAAGATGTAAGTTGTTGCAGAAAGCTTGTGATATCTCCCAACATATCCCATTCCTTTTGTCTGATATTCCCTCTTCCCAGATTTCTAACAGGTCATGTCTATAATGTCATACATTTAAGTGTTAGTAAGGAAAAGACCATGAAAATGGTACATGCCACAGTTTCACAAAGAGCTGGTAGGTGTACAGGCTGGATTTCAACCTAGTTTTTCTTAAGTCTAAATCCCCATAACTGTCAAACTTGACTCTTTAGTCTTTAGGGAAGGGTTCCTGCTGAGATTGATTTTAGTTGTTCTCAGCTTACATGATCCTGCTTAGTCCCTGTCCACCATCCCTTCTTTTGCTGGCCATTATCCCCTTTTGAGAGTGTGGACCTAATGATGAACTAAAATACTAGAATTCAGCATCATTTTATTTTCTGGCTGCTCTGCCAGGTCTCGAGCTTTGCTTTTCACACTTTTCCACAGAAGCATCCCTAACAGCAGACAGCAAAGGAGAATAACCATAGTCTCTGCATCCCCTCACCCTTCCTTCCCCAAAAAGGCATAACTAACGGTAATGGTGACAGTTTTCTCTGAAACCTCCTGTTTGCTTTAAAAAATAATATGTTCCCAGGGCTGGCCCCGTAGCCGAGAGGTTAAGTTCGCGTGCTCTGCAGGCGGCCCAGTGTTTTGTTGGTTCGAATCCTGGGCGCGGACATGGCACTGTTCATCAAACCACGCTGAGGCAGCGTCCCACATGCCACAACTAGAAGGACCCACAATGAAGAATATACAACTATGTACCGAGGGGCTTTGGGGAGAAAAAGGAAAAAAATAAAATCTTAAAATAATAATAATAATAATATGTTCCCCCCTGCCTCCCCCACCTCTATCCCAGAGAAGTAAAATAGATGCTGTAAGATGTGCCAACCTTAACCTGGTTTTAGGGAAGCCCCTCTCACCCTACCCTTCACCCCAGGGTGTAAATAGTTTGTGAGGTCTGAGAAACCTGAGCTAGCCAAGGTTAATGCTTTTTGCTGGGTCTGCGTTTACCTTAGATACCCCAGTGAATTCCACACTTCGTTTTCAGAATTTCTCCTGATTGGAAGTCCGCTATCTCTACCCCTTATTCACCACATTTAGATCCGAAAGCTCCCAAGATTGGAATCTTTGTGTCAGTACCTATAAATGATCATTGTTTCAGATAGAGGGATGGAAACTTAATTCTATCCTTGATGTTTTTATGGCCTAGTGAATTGATGAAAGCAATGACTTTAATGCTTTTTAATTGTGTCCCAGGGTGAAAAATTCTCTATCTCTATCTGGGATATATTTTTATATTTCTACGCATAACTGAAACAAAAGTCCCACAAAACAGTGCTTAACTTTGCAACATGAGTCACACTGATATTTTCTGTTGTGTTGCGTTTTTTGTGTATGCTAGTCAAGATATACTAATGAGTTCCTATGATTCTATTTGAAAAACACTTGGGACAGCAGGAGTTGCCTTGGAATGGTCAGATTCCCTGCTGTTCCTATTTATTTGCATGAAACTCTAGACTGAATTAAATAGCTTTTCAGAGAATAGCATAAATCTATTGATTCCAAATCAGCTGAAGATATATGCTAATAATGTTTTTATTGTTATAAATCCTGAGAGCCAGATCTTAAGTCACTGAAACGAAATAGACACTCTGAAATGCCTTCCATCTGGGACTCCAGTTACATGAGGCTATACAGTATAAATTTCTGGAACATAGAAATCTAGTCTAGTATATTTTGTACTTTACATGACATGACTTTATAAATTTCCTGATATATTAATACTAGCCGGAGACGAATTATCACTATAAATTTTTATTCTAGGCTAGAGCTTGAGGGCTAGACACTTTTAGTTGCTTCATTTCTAGAATCTGCTGGTAGTTACCTCAGTGACTCTCTTTGAGCAGAGTTGATTCCAAGCATGTTATTTCTTATATTCGATCTTTAATAACAAAACCACATTGCCTGTTCTTACGTGATGTTCATCCCAAGACCGTCTGCTGTTTTGCTCAGTTGCCTGGGTTTCTTTGACCCAATTGAAGTAAAGGGCATTTGGGAAGCTAATGGTACTGTTTTTCATAGAGAGGCCTACTTTATAATATCAAATTGGTGCTATTTTTACATTTGAAAAAGCAAAGAAGCAATTTATTAATGGCAAACTTACGTTTATATTACTCATTTTACTATGACGTGTTTTTAACTTAAGATCATAAGTAACATTAGATGAGACATTAATGTTTTGTGTTTCCTCTAGGGTGTGCACCATCTCCAGGTGCTTATGATGTTAAAACTTCAGAAGTATTGAAAGGACCAGTATCCTTTCGGAAATCGCAAAGATTTAAAACACCAAAAGGTAATGGATCCAAAAATAGAATAATGGTTTTTGATCTTGTAAGTTTTAAAATTATGAATAACTATTTAAATTTAAAGATGCTGTAGTATTTCTAACAGTGTGAAGCTACAGCTATGTTTAAATTTTCTTATTTGACGGATTTACAAAAGGGTCAACTACAGAATAATACTTTCATCATTACAGTGTTGTATAACCAGGAAAATTAAGCAAGACATTCATGGAGATATGTAGTTTCCCTTTTGGTGATTACCCTAACCCTCTGTCAGGGACTATTAGGAAAATCAGGAAAGTGTTAGATGTGTAAAAAATATTGTATAACTAATTATTTGGAAAATCAAGAAAAGAATAACTTTGTATTGCTTCACTAATAGCTGCACTAAGAATTTGGAAATTGTATTTAGTCTGTGGTTCAAACATGTGAGCACCAACCATGATCTCTACAATTCATCTTATTGCAGAATCTCAACAAAATCTTAATGTTGACAAAGATACTACCTTGCCTACTTCAGCAAGAAAAGTTAAGACTTTAGGATTAAAGGTGAGGAGCTCTTATATGCTAGCTGGTTTATCAACTATCTTTGAAAACACTTCTGAAAGGTATTGTATTTGACTAGAAGAAGTTAAGCATATAAATTAAGGTTATAAGAAAATCTGTAAATTAATGAAACATGTTATCATTAGGACTCTAGTAAGATTTACATTTCTGCCTACATCATTACTGAATATATTGCATCTAAATGTGCCCTTAGTTCAGAATTACAAAATGGTCTGCACTTCTCAGTCTTTTATCTAGATTTTTTTTTTTTTTTTTTTTGGTGGGTAAGATTGGCCGTGAGCTAACTTGTGTTGCCAGTCTTCCTCTTTTTGCTTGAGGAAGATTGTCCCTGAGCTGCTAACATCTGTGCCAGTCTTCCTCTACTTTGTACATGGGATGAAGCCACAGCATAGCCTGACGAGCAGTGTGTATGTCCATGCCTGGGATCTGAACCCACGAAACCTGGGCTGCCAAAGCAGAGCAGGCAAACTTTACTACACCACCGGGCTGGCCCCATCTAGATAAATTGTATAATATGTGATGCTTTGATTTGTTATTTATCATCGTTTGAGTTGTATTGGTTTTTTTTATTTATTTGTTTGTGGGGAAGGGTAAGTATTGGTGAAGAAAAAGGAAAAAACGTTCTAATACCTAAAAGAAGTTTGCTACTCAGAAACTGCCAAGGAGTGGTGGGAGATTAAATTCTTAATAACTTCATGTTACGGCTTGTGCAAGAGCCTACTACTATTACTGTTTCCATTAGTTCATAAAAGCAAGATGTACTTTCTTAAGGAGTTGTACAAATTGATGTTTTAATGTGTAAAAGATTCAGAGTTGGGAAACCAAAGCTATAGGTTAAGCTTAGACTTGTTCATTCATTTGGCAGTTACCTAAGTCTCTTATCCTATAATATAGAGCTGCATTGTCCAATATGAAAATAATTTCCTACATGTGGCTATTGAGCCCTTGAAATTGAGCACTAGAAACTGAAGAACTAAATTTTTAATGCTATTTAGTTTTAATTAATGTATACTTAAAAACTAATACTCAATTCTGTTGGAAAAATTTTAAACGTTTTTGGAACAACTTGGGTATGTGAATTTACTTCTCCATCTGCATCTGTGTTTTTTATGAAATCTAAATATAGATAGATATTTCTGATGAAGATTTAGCATTTGAATTGAGATATACTGTAAGTATAAATACATGATAAATTTTGAAGACCTAGTACAAAAAATATAAAATATCTCATGTAATTTCATATTAATTTTTATGCTAACCCCTGTTGAAATAATATTTTTTATATACTGGGTTAAGTAAAATATATTATTAAAATTTTTACTTTTTATATGTGGCTACTAGAACATTTGAAAATACATATATGGCTTGCATTCTATTTTTATTGGGCAGTACTAATATAGATACTCTTCTTGAAAATTGATGTAAATTTCTTGACTTTAATCTCTTGGAGAAATAGTTCTGAAATTTTGAATTAATTATAGAATTCACAAAGCCTCTTAGAAAACTAAATTACATAGAAAGTTTGTGTCAAATCCCAAAATAATAAACCTTCCTTTTTAGAAAATGCCATCAGGTGGGAAATTAAGACATGAGACTGGTGTGGCCCTCCCCCAACTTAGAAACATGTAAAACAGGTTTCATTCAAGATGTTTGTGTATTTTCTTCCATTTTCAGATGGAAAAGATAGATATTCTGTTTTTGGCTATTCCCTCAGAAAGGGTGTTGGATATAAAAAGATGTAGTATGAAAATTATATGTCCTATTTAGAATAAAGGCAATGAGTACATTAGAATCACAGCTTGTACTATTTCATTTTTTTTCTTTGCATCTGTATTTTTTTTCTCCTCTTTGGGTGTCAAATTTTAAGTTGATTTCTCTTGGTAAGATTCTTTTTATTCCTAGGTGGCATAATTAAATATTCAAAATGTGTTTCTGTTTAATGTTGGAAAGGAGGCAGTCAGTACCTTTATTCATAAAGCTCCACCTGTTCTTTTCACTGGACTTGTTAGAAAAAGCCTAATCTATTGGGGGT
This sequence comes from Equus caballus, assembly GCF_041296265.1. Lineage (NCBI taxonomy): Eukaryota > Metazoa > Chordata > Mammalia > Perissodactyla > Equidae > Equus > Equus caballus. The sequence goes on along the minus strand of NC_091697.1, from coordinate 32,508,009 downwards.
GAAAACTTTTAAACCCAAAATATTTTGAGATGTAAAGAATCTTTTCCTTCCTTTACCAGATAAGTCACCTGCAAAATGTTTAACAGACTCAGTGAAATGAACTGTTTTGAATCCTTCATCTTTTCTGATAACTAAAAATCAAATTTGGCTGTGATTTTTGTGGCAATTAAATTTATCACTGTTCTTTGACTTTTAAATAGAAGGAATCTCAAAAGAATGATAAAGATTTGAAGATACTGGAAAAAGAGGTAAGCAATGCTTTCAACTTACTGAAAAACAAACGTGCCATATAATAGAGAAGAGACAGGGATTCTGTCAGTTTGAGGAGTCATATAGTAAGGCGAATATGTCATCCAGACCAGTGCCTACAGGGTGTCCGTTCCTTGGCTTGGATACCATATGTCAGAGCCTGGTTGTCAGTGTGGTGTGCTGGCAAAGTCAAGTTTGTTAGCATCCTAAGGGACAGATTTAAGATAACCCACTGCAAGAAAAGCTGATAACTACAAATTAAGATGGTTTATTACAATTATGCATGGATCAAATATTTATATTTACTCATAGCGCACTCTCTTCCTGTGTGTTAATCTGTATAAGACAGTGACTAGCGAGAGAATTGCTTGGTGAGTGTGAAATCCTAGTAGGTTACTTGGATTGTGATGGAGTTGTGCTAACCTGATGCATTCCTCTGCACCATAGGTATATGCCTTTCTCAAGGATAAAAGGACCTAGAGTTACACTGTCCGATCTGGTGGCCACTCACCACATGCGGTGATTTAAATTAAATAAAATTAAGAGCAGTTCTTCAGTTGCACTAGTCACATTTCAAGTGCTCAATAGCCACATGTGGCAAGTGGCTACCATACTGGACAGTGCATTTCCACCATGGTGGAAATTTCTCTTGAGCAGGACTGACATAAAGAACCCGCTTAGTACCCTAAGTTGTGCTGAGTTGATGACTGCCAACTTTGCTCTTCTGGCAGTCTTTTTTCTGCGTTTCTATTGCTGACCAACTCTTTCTGGTGGACATATTCTTTTGATACATTAAAACTTTCCATTGATTATAGTTAAGTATTAACTTAGGACCAAGAATATGTCAAGATAACTTTGCAAATTTCTGCTCTGGTTGCTCTGATCCTTTTTGTATTTATTTTAATAATATTACCTATCATTGTATTGAGGATACACATATGCCTATAGTGTAGGGGGTCATGCTTAGAGATGTGATAACTGAGTCTCAGTGAGACAGCTGGTAAGTAAGTGACAGTGGTAGGATTAGAACTGATAATCTAATCTTTTAGAAGAGAGATTTTTGACCAATAGACTATTTTATTTAAGTCCCACAGTATATGTTCTTTGTTTGTTTGTTTGATTTGAATTAGTTATCAATATTTAAAAGTAAAATTTCATGCAAAACAAATTCAGATTTCTGACTTCTGTTGCAAAATCAGAAGGTCTGACAACACTGTTTCACATTCCCCTCCAGGGCAGCACTCTCCTGGGGCTACGCAGGACCGCCTCCTTTAGACCACATGGTTGCTCCCCAGCCCTCAGCTGGCTCTCTTTGCTTATTTATATTACCTGCTTGGCTATATAAACATTTGAGTTTACAAACTCTTTTTTGGAGCTTAAACTTCTTTTACTGCAAAAAGTGTGAGGTAGATAATCTCCTTGTGCTTTTTTCTACTTTATAATACTATCCTATAAACACTGGTTAGAAACTAATAATATCAGCTCATTCGGTCCCTAGCGTCTAGTTCACAGCTTTACATGTAAATGATGCTTGATACATTTTCAGTTAAGCAGTGTTAGCTTGAAATACGGAGATTGGTATGAATACAAAGCCAGGAACAGTAGAAAATACTTTACATTTGACTTAATATAGCTCTGCTTTCTTGATACTTGCTTTTTACCCATTAAATAGTCTGTTTTGGTGGATGTTCTATGTGTACTAGACAAGAATGTATATTCACTTGTTGGGTATAGTGGTCTACATGTGTCAACTAGTTTAGGTTGGTTAATAGTTTTGTTCAAATCTTTATTTGTGCTGATGTTTTTGTTTGCTTATTCTGTTAGTTACTAAGAGAAGTACTTCTGAATTTCCAGCTCAGTGGATCAGTCTGTTTCTCTTTTCAGTTCTGTCAGTTTTTGCTTTGTATATTTTGAAGTTATGATATTACCTGCACAGCAAATTTAAGATTGTCTTCCTCTTGAAATGACTTTTTTGTCATAAAATTGCCCCTTTATCACTAGTGACACTTTTTGCCTAAAAGTCTACTTTGTATGGTATTAACATAGCCATACCATTTTTCTTTTGTTTAGTAATTATATGGTAACCGTTTTCTGATCCCTTTATTGTCGATCTATCTATGTCCTTATATTTAAGTGCATATCTTGTAAACGTCTGGGATTACTTTCCTTCAGCCTAAAGAACTTCCTTTAGTATTTCTTGTTGTGCAGGCCTACTGTTGACAAATACTCTCAGCTTTTTTTTCTCTGAAAACATTTGTATGTCACCTTCATATTTAAAGGATATTTTCATCGGGAATAGAATTTTAGATTGGGAGATTTCACCCCCCACATTTTAAAGACATTTGTCATTTCATTGTCTTTTGGCTTCCACGTTTTCTATTAACAAATATGTGATTTTGATTTTGGTTTTGGTTTTTATCCAGTAATCACAGCAGGAATGATAGTTTGCTGATGCCTGCTACATCCTACCCTGAAGCCCAGCTCTGCCTTCTTGAAATAAAAAAAGATATTTAGCATTTCAAACTATAGTTTTAAATTCATGTAATCAGAACTAAAGAGAGGAACTCTTACAGGTAGAAATATCTTAAAAGTGAATAAACAGTTAATTGCACCTGGAAGTTTATGGCAATTAAAATCCTCTCTTCTTAAAATGCATACAGATTTTTAAGATGTCTCATAAAGTAAATATGATTGTTGAAACAGCTAGTGAAATTAGAATATCTAAGAGCATTATGTCAAAATCAGAGGTTTTTCTAGACGTTTAGTATTTTAAGTGTCAGTAGCATCTAGTTGCATTGGCATTGTGTCAGTGAATCATTCATTTATCATCTTGTTTCCATCCAGATTCGTGTTCTTGTTCAGGAACGTGGTGTTCAGGACAAGCGGATCCAGGATCTGGAAGCTGAGGTGGAGAGGATGGAAGCAAAGCTGAATGCTGCAGTCAGGGAAAAAACATCTCTCTCTGCAAGTAACGCTTCCCTAGAGAAACAGCTGATTGAATTAACCAAGACTAATGAGCTACTAAAAGCTAAGGTATCTGAGCCTCATGATAATTGAATAAATAGTACTCCAATATACGATTCGATAATGTACAAATAGACAATTGAATAAATAGTCAACTTGTTTTTTCTCATATAGTTGTTAGGGAATTTTAGGCTCTACTTTAATCCTTTTCCTTCACTAAATGTGTCTTAAATATTAAGCTGCTTCCAATAGGAATTATTATAGCATCTTTTTTATTATGGCACCTGGCACATAAGAGGTTATAAACAAACAAGTTACTTTTTGTTTTAATGTCTGACGTTTTCTCACCCTTCTTCAAAGTCACCCTCAGTAAATAAGACCGTTCATAAGAGTTGCAGAATTTACATCCAGAAGTCACTTTAAAGATCTTTCTCTGAAATAATAGCATAATAGCGGGCTTCCATTTCCAATCCTTTTGGGAATGAAGTGGGAAATGAATAAATTTGTGGCCTTAAATGTGTTTAATAGATAAATTGTGTTTATCAGTATTAATATACTAATAGATCTTAAAGAACATGGTCACCTTGCTTCTTACAGAAGTAGAGCGAGGCTGTAAATCTCTATTTAATTTAATAGGAGTCATTTTTTCAGGGCCTGTAATGTGCTGGGCTCTTTGCTTACAAAGGGTGTGAGGGTGTATAGGAGTCAAGCGTGAAGAAGGAAGCAGATTTCTGGGCCCCACCCAGGGAGATTGTCATTTAGTATGCCAGGGATGGACCCTATTGTCTGCATATTTCAAAGCAGACCAGGCAATTCAGATACTTTCTGTTAAGCATACATACTTTATGAACTCCTCTCCAAGAGGCTTGTTTTAGAGCCTTGCCATGGACTTTCCGGCATATAGACGTCAGTGACCATCCAAACTACTTTCAAAAATAAACCAGAAAGTCATGTTAAGGAAAGGAGGGACAACAACAGTAGTGTAAAACCAGTAATCCTTGTGTTGATCAGAAGCTGTTTTCTCTACCACAGTATATTGTAGGTAAATAATAGTCCCAATTGTAGATAGAATAATCAATATTTAAGTGATTTTGTATATGACTTAGCGGAAAATATTTCTGACATTTCTATGTATCGGCTGTACTTAGTTTTCTGAAGATGGTAACCAGAAGAATATGAGAATTCTAAGCCTCGAGTTGATGAAACTTAAAAACAGAAGAGAAACAAAGATGAAGGTGAGTGATACCTCTGCTCAGTTTGCTGTGTCTGGATGTGGGGATCTGAACAATTTCTCCTTTCCTAAAACATATTTCTGTTGTGTAGAGTATGATGGCTAAACAAGAAGGTATGGAAGTGAAGCTGCAGGTCACCCAGAAGAATCTCGAAGAGTCTCAGGGGAAAATCGCGCAACTTGAGGGGAAACTGTGAGTGACTAAAAAGAAAGAGAAATGACTTAGTATGACCAATTCTTGATTTACCTCTCTCACTGTTCCACCACACGCCCACTTGGGTGAGCAGTGTGCGACAGGTTGCAGAGAGACCAAAGAAAAGACCCAGAGTTGGCGAACGAGACATATAAGTTCATTGGGAGTTACTTACAGGAAGGTCCAGTGACGGCCAGCTGGACAGCAATGTGTACCCGCAAGTGTGGGTGGAGAGGGGGTTTCTTATATAGGCGGGGGACACCAAGGCTATATGTTTGCCAAGGGGCTGTCCTTGGTACGACCTGCATTCCCAGGAAGAGTAGCTCACGTGGAGGGGCTCTGTGTCCCCTTAAGACACGATGTTCTTTAAGTGAGATAAGGTAGGGTCCTGGCTGGCCAGGCCCTGCATTGTTACAAATCCCAGCAGCTGGGCCTCCTGCCCAGAGGGAGTGAGAAGCACACATGGTTGCAATGGGCTGGTGGGCTTTCACTGAGCGTGCAAGGCCCAGGCCCCACACCCTACCCTCCATGTGTCTGAATGGCCCTCACAATCTTATTATGTCATTCTTCCGCGGAGTCCCTTGAGCCAGACACATAGAGGAGCATCGTGACCAGATACCACAACAGGAACAGAGAGCACAGCAAGAGAACAAAATCAACAATAAGAAGGCGAGAATGCCAAAGAATACCTTTTGCCGGATTGAGGGGAGGGATTGAATCCAAGCAAAGACCAGATCAGTGGACACGGCATCAGTAGCCTGTGTATGGGTATATAAGAAGCCATTGCAGAAGAAATGTTATGAGCATAGTCAAGGATATAGATACAGCATTCTACCTTTATCAGAGCCCAGGTCCCTCCTTGGGCAGCAGTGAGCATGTCCAGAGCCATCCTATTTTGCAACACCACTCGTCTCATTTGGGATGTTTCCTCATTCAAAAGCATTACGGCCTGTCTGGTGTTATCAGGGCTGTTGCCACATGTTGGGCTAGAGAAGACACTTGCCATCCTACAGCAATAGCTGCAGCTGGTGGGGAAAAGATAGCAAGGGAGTAAAACCACTGTGCAGCGAGTCACACACAATGGCGTCCTCAGACTGCCTCCCAGTTAGAGGGAAGCTGTTGAAGGGAAGGTAGGATGCATGCAGAGATGTAGGGGCGCCCCATGTACATCTTGTGGTCCAATTATAAGGCAGATAGGGCCAGCTGTGAGCACCACAAGCCCACAAGCACCCCCGAGGAGAGGCATAGGCTCCTCCGATGGGGATGTCTTGTTTTCTCAGCCTCATATCAGCAGTGATGATAATTGTTTGGTTACACATTGCTTTAGGTGTCCACCCTACATTTTTTAAATATTTTCATTTGGTGGTGCAGAGTTATTGTGATGTTCAAGGCACCAGGGAAGGGAATCTCTTAATTCTACTTGTGCAGCAGTTAACCATCCTACACCATCAAACACAAAGTACCTTGCCTTTGGGGTTGTGTTAACCTCCTCACACACAAGCTGAGAGATATACTTGCAAGAGGCAGCATAAGATGGCGAGGACAGGTTACTTGGCGGGAGGGGAGTAGAAATGGGAAAGTAGGGGCGCGTTCCTCCACTCTCGCATGCTCTACAGTCAGAGGCATTGGCAGCTTGGAGACACCATGGTAGAAGAGAGGCAGCTCGCTGCATACCCAGCAGTTGGAGCGATTTTGTATTTCTGCAACAGTGCATGCCCAAACAGCGAAAAGGTTGGCAAACATTCTCCTAAGGATGAAAGTAAGCTGTTTAGAGGGAACTAAAACAAGGAGGTCATGACCGTCCAACAAGACTCATGTGGTTGCAGTGGTATAGGATAAGGGCAGAACAGTAACACACCAGAGGGAAAGGAAGAACGTACCTTGGGGAACTGCAGGCCCTGGATTAGTAAGTTAGGAGGTTTTAGGTGGCCTCCCCACCGTGAAGCGTATTACTGTGATATCCTCCTAAGCTTATTCCCCAAGGGTCTAAGAAACCACACCAGAGGGGCCCCACCTGCCAGTCCCAGGACCCAGTGACCACATGGGTCCCGGTAGGAAGTTCTTGTCACGAAGGCAAAAGCAAACTGTTCTGAGTGCCTATCTGTGGTTGTAGTTTGTCTCCTTGAGTAGCTTCTGTCTGTAGATGTACTGTCATCAGGTCCTTGTGTCAACATCTGATATGTGCTGGGTTGGATGTGCCTTTCACATTCATTCGGTTGACGTATTGCAGTCGTCAGGCATCCTGTCCAATGGGCTATGCTCCTGTCTTCTGTCCTCAGTTGTTGTTTCAGCAAGTCGTTCATTTGTTCCACCAGTCCTGTAGTCATGGGGTTGTATGGCGGGTGAAAATGCCAATGTGTGTCCATTTGATCATCCCACGTCTGTACCTGGTATCCAATACAATGTCAGTGTCCGTAGGAACACCATACACAGCGCAGAGGTGTTCCAGGCCTCTTATAGTGATCTTTTGTGTGGTCCTCTTGCTATGATATGCCTGTAGCAGTTCTGTTTACGTGTTCACACAAGTGAAGCATACCGGCAGCCATCAGAAAGAGGCAAGGCCCGATGTAGTCCAACTGCCAGAGTTGAGCGGCCTGGTTGCCTCTGGTGATTTGGCCTGTGTCTTGGGGAATGGCCCAGGGTCTCTGCAAGGAACAAGAAGGGCATGCCTGACAGACCTGCACAATATCAGCATAACATAGTAGGAGGCCCCAGGCCTTGGCAATAGCCCATAGAGTCCTTTATCCTTTGTGTCCAGTCTTCTTATGTAGTCGTTCTACCACTGTTTTGGCTGGCACTTCTTCTAGGAGACAGATCTGAGCTAACTCTTCTGCTTGCTGGTTTCCTGGTGGCATTGTCGCCTGATGTGCAGACACATGGTATGCTGTTATTGTCGTTCCCTGAACCCACTGCCAGATACCATCCCAGAGTTCTGCCCCCCACAACAGGTGACCTTTAATAGTCCACTTTTGTCATACCCATTGTGCCATCTGCAGGATGAGCCCCTTGTAGACTGCCCACCTGTCCATGCACGGACACATTGGATCGGGCTCACGAGACAGCACCATCCAGGCAGCCCACAATTCGGCCCATTGACTACCGAACCCAGAGCCACAGTCCAACCACATACTGGCAGTCGAAGGCTGGATAGCCACTGCTGTCCACTAGGGGGAGGTTGTCCCTTGTGGAGCCATCTGGACAAGAGTATACCAGGCCTCTGCCGGGATTGATTCTTTTCCTTCCCAAACATTTGGCAGGGTTTCCTCATCTAACGGCGTTGTTTCCTCTGTCGTGTATATTACTGGCCCCAGGATGGCATGCAGTTTTGCACATAAGGGACTACTGGTGAGGGTCCCTCGTTGTCATAAGTATGCATGCCATTTTGCCACTGTCTCTGTTTGGGCTGTTGCTGAGTGGGGCTTTTGGAAAGCGTTCTGCAGCCACTCCACAGTGGGCAGATAAGTACAGACTGTTACCAGCAGGGAACGGGTTATGGGCTCCACCTGCTGGAGGGCCAGGTAAGCAGCACACAATTGTTCCAGGGCGCTATATCGGTTTTCAGTCCCTTTCCACAATTGAGACCAGAAACCAAGGGACACTTGTTTATTACCTTGCCTCTGTGAGGGACCCCATCTGAACCCCTCTGAATAACTGCAAATGTCCAATTTACATGGTTGTTCTTGTGTTAAAACACCCCAGGACTGGATTTGTTTTACTGCTACTTTGGCTTGGGTGCAGGCCTCCTGCTTGGTGGTCTCTCAGTCCCAGATAGCACTCTTTCACACCAACTTATAAAGAGGACAGGCAGCCTGTATCTTATCTATAACAGCAGCAGGAACCACTTTTGTCTTACCCAACCAGACAACACCCAAGTGTTTGACAGACAACCCACCCTTGCAATTTGTTGTCATGCACTGTGACAAAGGAGCAGGAGGCTTCCTGGAGGTCTGAAAAAGACTGAGAGGTTAACGTGACATCATCAATTTAATGGCACAAGGCAACACTGGGGGGTTTGTCCACCAGGTGGCACTATAGAGGCCTTGCCACAGGGTGGGAGGAGAAGTGATGGACGCCATTTTGCTCATTTCCGTCCCTGACAGCAAAATGCCTTCTGATCCAGTATTCCAGAGACAGAAAAGCCACCCCAGGATGCTTTCTCTCCCCTTCTGCCTGAATTTGTTTCCCAGTTCCACCAGTCGTCCCTTGATCTTAGCAAAACAGCAGGCTAAGATCTCTATTTTCTCATCAGACTCTGTAGGTGTGTCAAGAGCGCCTCGGTTGTCTTGGGTTGAGTGAGTTGAACCTTTCTTTCTAACTTCAGTTTCTCTTGTAGCTGCCTCACTTTGGCTCTTGCTTCCATCTCAGCTTCTGTTGTGAGCCTTACCACAGTGAGGAGGGGCCACCCAAACAGTGCAGCTACCACCTGGGCTTCTGACTTCTTCCCTACATCTATCTTGCCCAGGACTTTCCGTGCCTTCATTGAAAGCCATCCTACAGTGAGGAGGGGCCACCCCACAGCTGTAGCAATGGCCTGGGCTTCTGAGGTTTTTTTTCTACATTTCTCAAGACCAGGACTTCCCCTAGGCCCTTTGGCATTTTCAGGGTGTCCCCGTACTCACGCAGTGGGCCCCATCCATCAAGTATGATGGTGACCAGCTCCCACAGGGAAGACATCAGCCAACCCAGGATTTCCCCTGCGGATTTCCCCTTCCTATCCCCCATAGTCTCAGTGCTCACAGGTGTTTCTTTAGTGTCCTGGCTGACTTACTGTGTGTTCTGCCACATGCCCAGTTGGGTGAGCAGTGTGGGATAGGTTGTGGAGAGGTCAAAGAAAAGACCCAGAGTCAGCTGACAAGACAGGTAGGCTTATTGGGAGTTAGTTACAAGGAGGTCCAGTAATGGGCAGCTGGACAGCAATGTGTACCTGCAACCACAGGTGGGGAGGGAGTTTCTTATATAGGCGGGGGACACAAAGACTGTATGCTTGCCAAGGGGCTGTCCTTGGTACAACCTGCATTCCCAGGAAGAGTAGCTCACGTGGAGGGGCTCTGTGTCCCTTTAAGACGCGATGTTCTTTAGGTGAGGTAAGGTTGAATCTGGGCCAGGCCCTGGATTGCTACAAATCCCAGCAGCTGGGCATCCTGCCTAGAAGGGAACCAGAAGGTCACATGGTTGCAATGGGCTTGGGGACTTCTGCTGAGCAAGCAAGGCCCAGGCCCTTCACTCAGCTAGTTACTGTTTACTGAGACTTTAACCTTCCCTCAATACTTAGCTCATGGCCTCCAATTGCCGTATTTCTCTTCCTAAGTGGCAGTAGAGCCCTAATCATCCCCATTTTATGCTGAAAAGATGTAGGAATGTTTTACTTTTGTACATCTTCTGTATCAATGATGAGGAAAGGCCTCATAGTCTTTCTAATAGCATAATCTTATGGAGGTAGTAGACCAAAACTGAGAAACATTGGTATAGGAAGCTGTGATTCATGCATAATCCTAGGCTTCTTTTTGATACTGAGCTGTAATTTACATACAATAAAATGCACAGATCATAAGTATTCAGTTTGATGACTTTGACAATTGCACACACCTTTGCAATCACCACCCAAACAAAATAGAGAATGTTACCGTCTCCTCAAAGAGTTACTTCATGCCCTTTCCTACTCCCCTGCTCCTCCCCATGTAATGCCCCCACCCCTGCAATCACTTTCTGATTTCCATTATCATAAATTGGCTTTGTCTTTTTAGGTGTGTTTATCACAGTGTGTGTGTGTGTGTGTGTGTGTGTGTGTGTGTGTGTGTGTGGCTTCTTTTGTTTACTGTATTTTTTTGAGATTCATCCATACTGTTGTGTGTATTATAATTTGTTCCTTTGTATTTCTGAGTAGTATTTCAGTATATGAATATACCTCTTTGTTTATTATTCTCCTGTTGATCAATATATGGGTTTCCAGTTTCTGACTGTTACGAATGAGACTGCTGTGAACATGTTATATGTCTTTTTTTCCTAAAGATTGGCCCTGAGCTAACATCTGTTGCCAATCCTTTTTTTTCTTCTTCTTCTTCTCCTCAAAGACCCCCAGTACATAGTTGTGTATTCTAGTTGTGAGTCCTTCTGGCTCTGCTATGTGGGACGCCACCTCAGCATGGCTTGATGAGCAGCGCTGGGTCCATGCCCAGGATCCGAACCAGTGAAACCCTGGGCCGTGGAAGCAGAGCACGCAAACTTAACCACTTGGCCACAGGGCCGGCCCCGTGTTGTGTATCTTTTTGTGGACATGTTTTTATTTCTCTTGTGTAAATACCTAGGAGTGGAATCCTGAGTCATAGGGTAGTGTATGTATAAGGTATTAAAAGACTCAAAGTGGTTGTACCATTTTACACTCCATTTAGCAGTGTATAATAGTTCCATTTGTTCCACGTCCTCACCAACATTTGATGTCAGTCTATTTGATTTTGGCCTTTCTAGTAGGTATGAAGTAGTACCTCATTTCTGATTTTAATTTGTTACTATAAATGGTGAGCATCTCTTTATGTGATAATTGACCATTCATATATATCCTTTTGTAAGGTGTCTGTACGTCTCTTGCCCATTTCGTAGATTGAGTTGTTAGAGGTAAATGAATAAGTAATTGAATCAAGGCAGCCTAGAACAAAGGCTTTGTAGCACACAAAATGCTATTTTGTAAGTGTGATGGCTGGGGAAATCAGAAAAGCTACGAAAAAGATTATTTCTAACACTTGGAGTGTTATAGATGATGACTCTCACCATCGCAGCCCTTTTATCAGAATATATTTGGAAAGCTTTCTCACTTAAAAGAAAACTTCAGTTTCCTATCAACTTAAGAGGCCACATAAAATAATGGTTAATAGTTTGGACTCTAGACTCAGCCTGCGTCATACATCAGTGTCTGGTACAAAGTAAGCATTATATGTGATTATTAAGTAAATAAATTAGTATGTTTTAATATGCGCAATTTTTTTTTTAGTGTTTCAATAGAGAAGGAAAAGACTGAAAAATCTGAAACAGAAAAACTCTTAGAATACATCGAAGAAATTAGGTAATATGAACAGTAATTTTAAATTGAACTTTTACTTTGTTGAATAGTGATTAATATATCATTTTTATCATTTTTTGGTTAATTTTCCCTATGCCTAAATAGATGTGCTCTTCAAAGTAATTTGTTTTAATGCAGTTGTGCATCAGATCAAGTGGAAAAATACAAGCTAGATATTGCCCAGTTAGAAGAAAATTTGAAAGAGAAGAATCATGAAGTTTTAAGCCTTAAGCAGTCTCTTGAGGAAAATGGTGTGTTGTCTAAACAAGTAGAAGACCTCAATGCTAAATGTCAGCTGCTTGAAAAAGAAAAAGGTACTGTGCTGCTTATGGTATTACTTTCTTCACATAAGTACTATCTACAATATTTAAGAAAAGTACTGCCATGTTAAAACAATTTTTTTTTTAAAGATTGGCACCTGAGCTAACAACTGTTGCCAATCTTTGTTTTTTTAAGGATTGGCACCTGGGCTAACAGCTGTTGCCAATCTTTTTTTTTTTTTCTGCTTTATCTCCCCAACCCTCCCCCAGTACCTGGTTGTATATCTTAGTTGCAGGTCCTTCTAGTTGTGGGATGTGGGACGCCTCCTCAACGTGGCCTGACAAGCGGTGCCATGTCCGCACCCAGGATCCAAACCCTGGGCCGCCACAGCGGAGCACTCGAACTTAACCACTCGGCAACAGAGCCGGCCCCTAAAACAATTTGTTTTAAAAAAAATTATATAAACAACACCAAAAAAACCCTGTTGTATGTATGAGAGATTTTGTCTTTTATAATGTTTGTTCTCTGTTAATTTCAACATATTGCCTGTCGCAGTTGGAATATGTGAAATATATACATTTGGGCAGTTCTTGACTTGCCCATTGGGTGGCCATTTAAATTTGGTAGATACATAGAACTAGGTTTGGGGATTTTATTATATGGCATGTAATGTGTACTATATTATATATAGTAATGATACAAACTTCAGAGTTGTGTTTTGTGTTTGTTTTGCTTTTCCCCGCCTTTGGAAATACTTCATCTGTGTAATATGCTAAAAGCAATAAAGCAGTGTAATGGAATGTAATGGGAATGTGAGTTCTCAAAGTTAATATTACTATCCAATAACAGCATTTTTAATGTTTTTCCTTTTGTAGAAGACCTCATGAACAGGCATAGAGATTGGGACGAAAATCTAAACTCTGAAATACAAACCTTAAAAGAGAAGTTTACTCTTGAAAAACAAGAACGTGAGAAGCTACAACAAAAAGAGTTGCAAGTTGATTCACTTCTGCAGCAAGAGAAGGTAGTTTACTACAATACCAAAAAAAAATAGTGCTTCTTTTATGTCATATATTTTCCTCTGTACCAGCAAACCTTTAAATTGTATATATTCTTTAATCCAACAATTCTGCTTTTAGAGTCGTATCCTGAAGAAATTATTATGGCTATGCTACAGATATAGCTCCAAAGATGTTCACCACAGGGTTATTGATAATGTGAAAAAATTACAAACAACAGATGAAACAAAATAGTAAATCATTTAAAAATTTTTTCCAGGGGTCGACCCCATGGCCTGATGGTTAAGTTCTCACCCTCTGCTTCGGGACCCAGGGTTTTGTCGGTTTGGATCCGGGGCGCAGACATGGCACCACTCGTCAGGCCACGTTGAGGCAGCATCCCACATGCCACAACTAGAAGGACCCACAACTAAAATATACATCTATGTACTGTGGAGATTGGGGGAGAAAAGAAAAAAAAAGAAAAGATTGGCAACAGTTGTTAGCTCAGGTGCCAATCTTTAGGGAAAAAAATTGCAAAAAAAAAAATTTTTTTCCAGCATATTCTTGTGTTAGGTTACTGTAAGGCTGTCTAGTTACACAAGAAACAAAACTGACTTTTTTTAAAATCTAGATTACATAAAGAACATTTTACATATCAATGAGAAAAGACAGTCCAATTAAAAAATGGGCATACTATGGAAATCGATAGTTCTCAGAAGTAGAAATTCAGACAACCTGTAAACATGAAACGATGTTCTACCTCAGTAGTAATCAGGGATGGAAATAATTTGTTTTTCACTTATAAGATTGGCAGAAATTAAAACATTCGATAATATAACAGTGAGAGTTGGGCAAATAAGTACTCACATGTACTCATGAAATATTGTTGAGCAACCTGTAACAACTAAAGACATTGAATAAATCTGTATATACTGGCTTGAAAATATCTCAACTATTTTATGATCTTTTTAAATGACCCTTACATATATAGAGAATTTATCATTTATATTTTTTAAATGTATACAAAAAGATGAGAAGGCGTATATGCCAAACTAGTGGTTTTCTCTGGAATGGGAAAACTGAGGTTGGAGTGAGGAGTAGTCAAAAGGCAATTTCCACCAAGAGGAAGCGGGGGGAGATGGGCACAGGGGTGCAGGGGCACAGTTATATGGTGTTTGACAAAGATTAATGTACAACTGAAATTTCACAATGTTACAAACTATTTAGACCACAATAAAAAAAATTTTTAAAAAAGGCAATTTCCACTTTATTTGTAATGTTAGAATTTTTTTACAATGGTGATTTATTTGTGTATTATATAACTGTAAAATGTATTTATATAGCATTGAAATCACAGTACCCTTTTTGTGTAATATCATATGAGAAAAATATATCATAAAAGTCAGCTGTAAAATATTCTAGTTTTACAAAAAGTATGTATATCTGTTGCATAGAAAAAAGATTGAAATAACATTTGCCAGTGTTAACAAGATGTAGGATATGATCCATGACAAAATGAGTATAATATCTATATTTTTCAAGTTTCCTTGAGACTCCTGAATTTAGTTTTTATACTTCATTGTCTGTACTTCTTTTTGTCCTTAGTAAAACTTCACAAATTATTAAATTATTGAAACCTTTCAAATTATTTTGATGGTTTTCGTTTGGATGTAGGAATTATCTTCTAGTCTTCAGCAGAAGCTATGTTCTTTTCAAGAGGAGATGATTAAAGAGAGGAATCTCTTTGAGGAGGAATTAAAGCAAGCACTGGGTGAGCTAGACAAATTACAGCAAAAAGAGGAACAAGCTGAAAGGCTGGTCAAGCAGCTGGAAGAGGAAACAAAATCCAGAGCTGAAGAGCTAAAACTTCTAGAAGAAAAGCTGAAAGGGTTTGTATTAGTAAGACCTCATGTTTATATATGACTTCAGTACATTCTCAGAATTCTCACATCAATCATATGAGTGGTTAAGGTTAGAATTATTTTACAAATAAGAAATAGACACAGAAAGGTAAAGTACATACATAGGATGTACATAAAAACGTGTGTCAGCCAAAGCTGGAAACCATGCCCTTCCTTTTTTTAAGGTTAGAGATTTAATTAAAGAGATTTTTAACAACAGATGACCAAAATTTGGGGTTCCTTTACTACTCTTATAAAAATTATTGGATATCAGCATTGCAGTAATAATGAATTTAGGAAAAAAACCCAGAAAAACAAGAACCCCACCTTTTAATAAGAAACATTTTCTTTTTTTGTGTATATGTTCATCAGTTTTACATAGTAAAATCTATACTTTTAATTAATTTTTTTGAGGGAACACAAACACTTCAGAAATAGCAATCAAAAAAGCAAAATGGCAAAAAACAACCAGAACTGGGAAACACTAAAAAAATAAGGGATTTATCATTAAAAGTAGAAAGACTGAGATCTCGTGCTCTTTTTTGCTCTAATTTCATGTTATTTTCATCACGTTATGAGTCCTTCTCTACTCCATTTACTTAAAATAGCCAGGTTGATTCTTGAATTCAAATTGCAAATAAAATAATTATGTTATTTAAATCTGTGGGGTTTCATCACTAAAAAATTTTCTAGCAAGGAACCATGGAGTAGACCTTAGCCTACAGAATTCCCAACTGTGTGTCTATCTCTTGTTGAGTTGAATGTTTTTGCTATTAATCCCTTTTCTGTTTGCTTGTGGTGATAAGTGATGAAAAGAACTCCAAGGCCTTAGATGTGCCTGCTTTTTTGGGAACAGTGCCAAAGTGTAATAGGGGGATTGTTCTGTTTTGCAGCCAGTCCCAGGGAACAGGCACTTTAAAAAAACGGAGTAGATGATGTCAGTTTCATGAGAAAAGAAAGTTGAGACCATCGTTTATTCTAACTCAAAGAACTTGGTCCAGAGGTCAGGTGATAAGGATTTTATTGCTAGATCTGTTAATTAGCTGTGTGATTCTAAGCAAGACAATCTTAATTTCTTTAATTTTCTACTTCATTAGATACAAAATAAAGGAGTTTTATGAGATGTTTTCTGAGGTCCCTTCCATCCTGAAGGCTTAAGAGAGAAACTGAGAGAATTGAAAGTGATTCCTCTAGGGGGCAAGGAAGAGAGTACTTTTATCATAAACCATTTAGTAATACTTGACTGCTTTTAGTGGTGTGACGTGTATTTGTGGTGTGTATGCAGTCATGCCCCACATAACAATGTCTCCATCAACAACAGACTGCATATAGGACAGTGGCCCCATAAGATTAGTACAATATAGGGTAGGTGTGTAGTAGGCTATACCATCTAGGTTTGTGTAAGTACTGTAGAGGAGGAAGAAATTTTCCTCTACTCTTCTAGGTTCTTCTGCCTGGTCCAAGAATTAAATTGCATGAGACAGATTAACTGGAGAAAAACAAAAGTTTAGTAGCATGTATACATGGGTGAAACCCAGGAAAGCCCAGTAACTCAGCAGAGTGATGGAAACCCTCACCTTAAATACCGTCCTCAGCTAAAGACAAAAGAAGATGTTGGGGTGGGGAGAGTGGGTCTCCAAAGGGAAGAGAAGCAATTTATAGGTAGGCGAAAAGGAGCAAACATTTGGAAAACAAGTGTTTGGCCACAGAGAAACAGAAGAACACAGAGAGGAGCCCAACAAACCAGCTTTTCTTGGTTCCTCTCTGTCTACACCTTGTTCATGTTATGCTAAGATGATAGCTCACTTCCTGAGACAGTTTTTTTTATCTGAATTCTTTTAGGCAGTTAAGGGGGAGGTAACAAGAAAAACTTTCTGAGTCTTTTGTTTCTTTTTTATTTTTTTTTCCTTTCTGCTTTTTTTTTCTCTGCAAATCCCCCCAATACATAGTTGTATATTTTAGTTGTGGGTCCTTCTAGCTGTGGCATGTGGGACGCCACCTCAACATGGCCTAATGAGCAGTGCCGTGTCCGCATCCAGGATCCCAACCGGCGAAACCCTGGGCTGCCGAAGCGGAACATGTGAACTTAACCACTCAGCCTCAAGTTTCTTAGAAATAATCTGTCTAAAATATTTCTTATATCAAAGAGACATATTTTGGGGTGACAGATTTTATTCCCCTTCAGTACACTCTGTGATGTTTGTATAACAATGAAATTGCATAACAACACATTTCTCAGAACATATCCCCTTACTAAGCATTGCATGACTGTATTTTAAAATCCCATACTTTTTACAGAATTTATTTGATCAGCTGTTTATCTTGTCTCAGTGTCTGACTTTGTCTGTAAGCGAATAATGCTTCTTATTTATAGTTTTTAGTTCTGTATATTTTTTAAAAGATCTCTTATGAGCTCATATGCTTATCTAAAAATTTTTGTCACCATTTTGGTAATATATGATATGAACATCTCAAAAATCTCTGAGATTTGTGGTACGTATTTGTAAAGATGACTTAGAAGCTATTCTGTCTATGCAAAATAACCCACTAAATAAATTGAGTTATTGACCAATCAAAATAATAATTTGAATAATAGTTTATTATGTGGATTATTGATATAATCAAAATAAATCTACATAGTCCTATAAACTCTTTTTTTAAAAGAACTTTTAAAATGAAGTGTCTTTAACTGTACTTAGTATTTCTTAAATGTTTAAATACAGAGAATTAAACTTTATTCAATCCAAGGGCTTTTTCACTGGGAATCCTTCACATTCTCTAGTCTTGGCTGCTGCTGTTAAGATTCTGTTTTAGAGTTACCCTACCTTCTTCCAAAAAAATGTTTACCTACATAAATATATATAATATCAAAAGATAAATTTGGACATAAGTAAATTAGGATGAAAACAAGTAAAAGAGCAGGAAAGATAAGATGAAACCAGAAGAAGAGTTAGTACATAAATAAACATACTAGTAGAGGTAGGTCATAAATTTACATCTAAGCTAGCCAGTAGTTTATGCAAAGATGAAGATATGGGATACTGTTTTCACAGTGTCAAAGATAAATACTGATATCTTTCTTGGGATAATGATTTGTAATTAGTGTTTTATCTTTTAATTGTTCCTTTTTCTTAGGAAGGAAGCTGAACTGGAGGAAAATAAGGCTGCTCACACTCAGGCCACCCTGCTTTTGCAGGAGAAATATGATAGTGCAATGCAAAACCTCGGAGATGTTACTGCTCAGTTTGAAAGGTATTTTAAGTGGGAGCCTGCACTCTCAAATATAGTATGAGCAGGGAGGGGTGTTTACCTAGGGAAATCTGTGAAAAAACAATCACACAAATAGAAGGGTTGGTATTAATTTAAATTCCATAACGACCAACCATAAATGGGCATTTAGTGTTACCTGGTAATCTTACTATATATAGAAATTTCCCTTTCCCACTACTCGTTATTTTCCCTTTTAAAAATAAAAGTTTATTTTGGGGGGAACTACAAATTGCAAAGGATAATAAAACAAATACCTATGCATGTCATACTGTGAGTATATTAATGTTAAGGTTTTTTTTTGCTGAGGAAGGTTGGCCCTGAGCTAACACCTGTTGCCAGCCTTCCTCTATTTTGTATGTGAGTCTCTGCCACAGCATGGCTGACAAGTGGTGTAGGTCCACGCCCGAGATCCGAACCCATGAACCTGGGCTATCGAAGCAATGCATGCCAAACTTAACCTCTGGGCTACTGGGCCGGCCCTGTAATGTTAATGTTTTTATTTATCATATTTACCTTAGAACATTTTGGGGGAGGTCTCTTTTTCTTTTATCTACAGATCTACAACGTGTACGTAAATGATAGAGCAAAAAGATAAAATCTACATGCATGAGCCCATAAAAGGCAACCAATAAGCCAAAAGATTTTCAACAACTTGGTCTCTATGCATGCATTCCTCCCACTAGACCATTGTCATGCCTTCCCCCAACAGATAACTCCATCTCAAAGCTGACGTTCATTATTTCCTCGCTTTTTTCCGTGTATAATTTTATGACATGTATATCCATACAAATAATATCTAATTCTGCTTTTCCCTGAACTTCATCAAAAAATATCATCATAATTTAAGCCATTTCCTGAGATTTCTCTTTTTATTCTACATTATGTATGTTTCTAGGATTGAATCACTTTGTTGACTGAGGCTGTAGTCTGTTTATGGTAACTGCTGTAGAATATTTGATTTTATTAATATACCACAATTTATTTATCCTTTCTCACTTTGGGCTTTTCAGTTGTTTCCCAAAACATTTCTTTTGTTATTATGAATATTCTTATAGTCTTCTAGTATACACCTGTAAGAATTACTCTAAAGTCATAGGTGTATGAATTTCAACTTTAAAATTTAATGCCAAATCACTTTACAAAGTAGGGGTGAGACACTACTCTCCCACTAGTGATGTTAGTTTTCATTGATCTGTTTCCTTTCCAAAGCTTGTCAGCTTAAATTTTGCTTAGTGAACTAAGCGTAAAATGGCTTCTTATCGTGGATAATTCGTCTTTCCTTTCTGTAAAAGGCTTGTGTGTGACTTTTGTTCATTTCTCTATGGGATTATTTTCTTTTCCTCATTGATTTGTAGAATTTTAATCAGCAATATGAGTTGTAAATGTCTTCTCCCATAGTGTGGCTTATCTTTTCATTGTATTTAGGGTTTCTTATGATTAATGGAAGTTCTTGATTTTAACGTGGTTAAATTTAGAGATTTTTATGTGAACATTTTTGCATCTCATTTAAGAACTTCTTTCTATGCCAAGAACCCGAAGATGTGTAACTTATTTTTTTCTAAAAGTTTCAAAATTTCACTTTTCATTTTTCCACGTAGACCTGATTTCTGTGTGTATAGTGATATGGGATCAAATTTGTTGTTGTCTTTCCATATGAGTAACCAACTGCCTAGTGCCCCTTCATTGAATAATACCTTCTTTCCCCAGTGATCTGTGTCTACATATGATATATTATGACACATATATCATATATACACACCCACACACACATGTGTGTATACATCTTAATTATAATTTGTCAGAGCCTAAATATAAATTATGTAAACCAGATAAAATATATAATATATATGTTTTAGTCCTATTTTCAACACTTCCCTTCTTGCTACTTTGAAAAATAGTGCTTTACAAAGTTTTTAGCCATTCTGTGACTTCACTCACCATCCGTATCTAATGGCATTAAAATTTATTTCTTCAAACCAAATTCTCCGCTCAGCTCCGTACCCATACATCCAGCTGCCTACTTGACATCTCCAAGTCGTTGTCTCACTATCATCTAATAGTAACCTGTCCAAAACAACTCTTGATTTTCTTTCTATCTCTTTTCCACCTCTGGTCTCATTATTTTTTCTCTCAGTCAGTGACATTGCCATCTTCCCAGATTCTCATTCCGTAAATCTTAGAGCTATCTTTGATCATTTTCTCTCCATTTCTCCCAACATCCAATCTATTTCTTGAATTTTTCAATTCTGCCTCTAAACAAGATCTCACATCTTTCCATTGCCAACTCCTTAGTCCAAGCCTCCTTTATCACTCACCTGGGCTGATAAATATTTGTCTTCCAGGTTTGCATTCCTGCTCCTTCCACAATCCATTCTCCACATCTCCACAGTAATCCATACACTTCCTTAGACACTTTTACTTTCTCTGCTTTACCCCTCTGGTAAACTCATTGTGCCCTGCAGTGATGACCATCCTCTTGCCTCTAGCTTCTGCTCCTGCCTCTCTTATTCATTAGGCTCCAGTCTCATCTCTTAATGGACTGTATTCTACCGTCCTCTGAGCACGTATGCATCTTTTCGTTCTGGAATACTTTCTCCTAACAGCCTAGCTAAATCCTCCTTATCCATCATGTCTCAGCTTAAGTATAAATTCCTCAGAAAGGCCTTTTCTAAATCACCAACCAAAATTTAGGTCCCCCTGTTCTATCAGCTTAAGGTGCTCTGTAGTTTTCCTTCGTAATACTTATCGCAAATTTAATTCCATATTTATTTTTCCAGTTTTTTTGCAAAGACCTGGAGAGGCATCTCCCTATCTTCCCCACAAAACCATAAACTCTGTGACAGTAGGTGCAGGGATTGTCCATTTTGTTTTGAAGTAATTTTCGTGTTTGATAGTAGGTTTTTTCCATCTCTGTATGCATACTTCCTGCACATAGTAGGCACTCGATTTCTTTTTCTTTGAATGAACAGCATCTGCCATATAAGCTCATTAGTACTGACCTCAGAACACTAAATTCTTACCTGTGTGTGCATAAATACATTACAAGACTTTGTTTGTTTTACTTAAATGTATATAAAATATAAACTAATCAGCTATATATTTGTCATGAATACAGTAGTTAGAAAAATCCTTTAACTTTTCCTTTTAATAAGCTATAAAGCACTAACAGCTAGTGAGATAGAAGATCTTAAGCTGGAGAACTCATCACTTCAGGAAAAAGTGACCAAGGCCGAGAAAAGTACAGAGGATGTACAACGTCAGATACTGGCAACTGAGAGCGCAAATCAAGAATATGCAAGGTAAGTGGGAGAAACAAAGCCAGCCACTAAGTGATGCCAGGGATGGTGGTCCTGTGGCTTGCTTTGGGTGATCTTCCATTACAAATTAAGAATTTACACAGTTAAAAAGGTACAATTCTCGAAGAGTTCCTTGAATTTAAAAAAAAAAAGGAGAAAAATAATTAAAATGGCTGTAAAATGTTTACATGGAGTTTTGTGGACTGTTCTCTCTCAAACCCAAGGATGCTTCTAGATCTGCAGACCAAATCAGCACTTAAAGAAGCAGAAATTAAAGAAATCACAGTTTCTTCTCTTAAAAAAATCACTGATTTGCAGAACCAACTCAAGCAACAAGGTGAAGACTTTAAGAAACAACTGGACGAGGAAGAAGCAAGGTAATCTAGGTTTAGAACCTGAGTGCCACGTTCCTAAGTTACTCTTTTTTTAATGCACTACGTTTTTAAATTTAATTTCCCCTACAGAAAATCTGGAAAGGAAAACGCAACAGCAGAATTAACCGAGGAAATGAATAAGTGGCGTCTCCTTTACGAAGAGCTATATGATAAAACAAAACCTTTTCAGGTTTGTCAGTTAGGACTAAACGTCCTTGTGTTTGTGTTAGGATTCACTTTATTGCCTGTCACAGTCACAACAGGGACTTAGTTTTTTCTGTTAGATCATTTTGCTGTGCATTTAGTGTGCCAATTTAAGTTCCTGTTAAAGAAAGCTTACAAATTTTATTAAATTATCATACATTTTTTAACATGGCCTTTATAAGCTAAAAAATACCTTCTAATAAGAGACAAAGTTAATAGCTTAGAAGGCTCACCTGATATGAACTTTTGATAATTAATCTATGTAAATTTGTGATACTTATTTGGTTGCGATCTTTCTTAGTGGTTTTTCAAACTAATACACCAATTTTAAAGAAAAAAAAGGATAAATGCTTATCTTGGCACTTAAATCAAATAGAAAGACAGTATTGGTTGTAATATGGTGATCTGACTGATACAGTTAGGCTGGCTAGCTGCTCTCCTTTCCTTGTTTCATTCCGTCATTTTCAGTGATCTTCGAAATGAAAAATGCACAGTTCTTTTAAAAGAGTCTCAGAGAATTTATGAAGAGCTCTCAGAATATATCACCATAATCTATTTTTTCCAGTGTTTTTTTATTTTCTTATTTTCATAGTTTATATGAACCAAGTAAGATATAACAGTTTTAAGTCTTAAGTTTATAAAAATAAAATCTTTTTCAGCTACAACTGGATGCCTTTGAAGCTGAGAAACAGGCTTTGTTGAATGAACATGGTGCAGCTCAGGAACAGCTCAATAAACTGAGCGATTCATATGCGAAATTATTGGGCCATCAGAATCTCAAGCAAAAAATCAAGCATGTTGTGAAATTGAAAGATGAAAACAGCCAACTCAAATCGGTTTGTAAAACAATACAATTAGTTCTATTGAAGATATTGGGACGGAGTATGTTTTATTTTGTTGATAACATTTAAGTAAAATGAAGGACTTTGGTATCAGAAACAACTAACAGTTTATAGGGAAAAATCCATCTGAGAATTATGGGTTTATTTTAGAGTGTTGATCAGATGGGTATGAATGTTCCCTGGTTTTCCAGCTACCTCATTAATATATTGAAAATTACTAGTGGAATTGGAAGAATTCATAAAGCTTTACACATCCTTTCTATTTGCAAAATAGCAAAGTCCTCGATGTAATTAAATACCATATAGATAAGCAGCGTTCAAAAATAGTTAGGCATTAAAGTTTTTTTAACAGCTTTATTGAGATATAATTCACGTACCATACAATTCACCCATTTAAAGTATACCACTCACTGGGTTTTGGTATATTCACATATAGGTGCCAACCATCACCACAGTCAGTTTTAGAACATTTTCGCCACCTCAAAATGAAACTCCTGGGACCAGGCTGGTGGCCTAGTGGTTAAGTTTGTGGGCTCCACTTCGGTGGCCTGGGGTTTGCAGGTTCAGATCCTGGGCGTGGACCTAGCACCACTTGTCAAGCCACTCTTTGGTGACATCCCACAGAAAATAGAGGAAGATTGGCACAGGTGTTAGCTCAGCAGCTCTCTTTCTCAAGCAAAAAGATGAAGATTGGCAATAAATGTTAGCTCAGGGCCAATCTTCCTCAAAAAGAAAAGAAAAGAAAAAGCATCCCCTTACCCTTTAGCTGTCATCTTCCTATCTCCTCATCTGCCCCTCCAACCACTAATCTACTTTCAATCTCTATAAATTTCCTGATTCTGGACATTTCTTATTTGTGGAATCAAATAATATGTGGTTTTTCATGACTGGCTTCTTTCGATTAGCACAGTGTTTTCAAGGTTCATCCATGTTGTAGCATGTACCAGTGCTTCATTCCTTTTTATGGCCTAATATTTCACTGTGTGGATGTGTCACATTTTAATTATCCATTTGTCAGTTGATGGACATTTGGGTTGTTTCCACCTTTAAGCAATTATGAATAATGCTGCATTCGTGTACAGATTTTTGTGTGGACATATGTTTTTGTTTCTCTTGGGTTAGACCTAGAAGGGAAATTGCCGGGTCATATGGTACCTCTCTGTTTAATTATTTGAGGAACTGTTGGACTGTTTTCCAAAGCAGCTATATCATTCTACATTCTACCAGCAATGTATGAGGGTTCCCATTTCTCCACATCCTCACCAATACTTGTTATTTTCTGACTTCTTGATTCTAGCCATCCTAGTGGATGTGAAGTGATACCTAATAGTGACTTTGACTTGCATTTCCCTGATGACTAGTAATGTTGAGCATCTTTTCATGTGCTTATTGGCCATTTGTATATCTTCCTAGGAGAAATGTCTATTCAGATCCTTTGCTTGGTTTTTTTTTTACCTTTTTTTTTTTTTTTTTTTTGAGGAAGATCAGCCCTGAGCTAACATCTGCTGCCAATCCTCTTCTTTTTGCTGAGGAAGACTGGCTCTGAGCTAACATCCATGCCCATCTTCCTCTATTTTATATGTGGGACGCCTGCCACAACACAGCTTGCCAAGCGGTGCCATGTCCTCACCCAGGATCCGAACCGGCGAACCCCAGGCCACCAAAGCGGAACATGCACACTTAAGCGCTGTGCCACCGGGCTGGCCCCCTTTGCTTGTTTATTAATTGGATTATTTGTCTTTTTATGAGTCTTTTTTTGTCTTTTGTCTTTTTATTCTTGCTTTTTATATTCTACATACTAGTCCCTTATCAGATGTATTATTTGAAAATATTTTCTCCCATTCTGTGCATTGTCTTTTCACTTTCTTGATGATTTTCTTTGAAGCACAAAATTTTGATGAAGTCCAGTATACCTGTTTTTTCCTTTGTGGCTTATTTTTTGCATCTAACAATCTTTGCCAAATTCAATGTTATGAAGGTTTACCACTATGTTTATTACTAAGAGTTTTATAGTTTTAGCTCTTACATTTAGGTCATTGATCCATTTTGAGTGAATTTTTGTATACAGAGTGAGGCCCAGAGGTAAGAGTCCAGCTTCATTCTTTAGCATGTAGGTATCCAGTTGTTCCCACACCATTTGTTGAAGAGACTACTCTTTTCCTCAATGAATGGTCTTATTTCTAGACTCTCAAATGCATTCCATTGATCTATATACCTATCCTGTGCTACCACACTGTCTTGACTACTGTTGGTTGGTGGTAAGTTTTGAAATCAGGAAGCATGCGTCCCTCTACTTTGTTCCTCTTTTTCAAGATTGTTTTGGCTATTCTGGGTCCCTTGCAATTCCATGTGAATTCTAGAATCAGCTTTTCAATTTCTAGAGAAGTCATCTTCTCAGTTTGGGGCATAGTTAAGTCTTTTAGCATGTGATGTTTTTCCAATTATTTAGATCTTTAATTTCCTTCAATGTTTTGTAATTTTCAGAGTATATATTTTATATATTTTAAACTTCTTTTCTTAAATTTAATCCTAAATCTTTTATCCTTTTTTGAGGCTATTGTAAATCAAATTGTTTCCTTAATTTCATTTTTGGGTAGTTCATTGCAAGTATATAGAAATACAGTTGATTTTTGTATCTTGATCTTGGGTCCTGCAACTTTGCTTGACTCATTTATTAGTCATAATAGTTTTTTAGTGGTTTCTTTAGGATTTTCTCTATAGAAGATCATCTGTAAATAGAAGTAGTTTTACCTCCTTTCTAATCTAAATGCTTTTGATTTATTTTTCTTGCCCATGTTCCCTGGCTAGAATCTCCATGACAATGTTGAATAGAAGTGGTGTGAGTGGACGTTTTTGTTTTGTTCCTGATTTGGGGAAAAGCATTCAGACTTTTACTATTAAATATGATACTAGCTGTGGCTTTGTCGTAGATGCTCTTTATCAAGTTAAGGAAATTTCCTTCTATTCCTAGTTTCTTTAGAGTTTTTATCATGAAAGGGTGTTAAATTTTGTCAATGCCTTTTCTGTTTCTATTGAGATGATGATGTGATTTTTGAAAAATTCAATTGATATGATTTCTTACATTGGTTGATTTTTGGATGTTAAATCAATCTTGCATTCCTGATAAATTTTACTTGGTCATGGTGTATAATTCCTTTTATGTGTTGCTGGGTTTGCTTTGCTAGTACTTGTTGAGGGTTTTTTCATCCATACCCCTAACAGATACTAGTCTGTAGGTTTCATGTAATGTCTTTGTCTGGTTTTGGCATCAGGATAATGCTGATCTCATAAAATGAGTCGGAAACGGTTTTGTCCTTTCTATTTTTTGGAATAGTTTGTGAATAGTTGGTATTACTTCTTCATTGAATGTGTGGTAAAATTCAGTGGTGAAGCCATCTGCACTTGGGCTTGTCTTTGTGGGTAGTTTTTGATTACTAATTCAATTCCTTCACTTCTTATAAGCCTATTCAGATTGACTATTTCTTCTTGAGACAATTTCAGTAGACAGTTTTGTGTCTTTATGAGTTTGTCCACTTCTTTCAAGTTACCTGATTTGTTGGTATATAATTATTCACAGTATTCCTTTATAATCCTTTTTATTTTGGTAAGGTCAGTAGTAGTAATGTCTCTTCTTTCATTTCTGATTCTAGTAATTTGAGTCATCTTACTTTTTGTAGTTCCTTTAGTTCTGTAAACATATTCATAATGGCAACTTTAAAATCTTTTCTGGATAAATCCAATATCTTATTACTCTTACAGGCATTTTTTATTCCCTGCTTTTTCCCAATGTATAGGTCATGCATTCCTGTTTATTTGCACACCTTGTAAATTTTTGTTGGAAAGTGGATATTTTAGATAATACCTTGTAGCCCCTCAGTGTACTGCCCTCTCCTTCCAGGTATGTTGTTATTTTCGTGTTTGTTTAATAATGGGCTAGATTTTTGTTTGTTTGGTTGGTTTTTAAGATTGCCACCTGAGCTAACAACTGTTCCCAATCTTTTTTTTTTCTCCTGCTTTATCTCACCAAATCCCCCTGGTACATAGTTGTATATCTTAGTTGCAGGTCCTTCTACTTGTGGCGTGTGGGATGCCGCCTGAACGTGGCCTGACGAGCAGTGCCATGTCTGCGCCCAGGATCCAAACTGGCGAAACCCTGGGCTGCCGCAGCAGAGCGCACAAACTTAACCACTCGGCCGCAGGGCCGGCCCCTTGGCTAGACTTTTAGTGAAAACTATTTCTCCTCTCCATCCGCAATAGTGTTGTGCCTCTGGTGTTGCTACTAGGGATGTTCAGTTTTGGGTATGCCCAGTCTCCCTGGGATGACACTGGTTTTGGTAAGGCTCTCTTTGTCTTCCTCTCTTTCCCTGACCGCATGTTAAACTGGTTGCTGGATACCTAGTTGCTTATTGCTCTATTACTTTCGACAATGCCCTGAGGCATAAATTGCTCTACAAACTAATCCAATCAAATTCTGTCTCCTTTGTTGGAATTATGTCTGAGGTCAGTGATTGACGTTGTTCTGACTCGAGAAGGGCTCCTCCCAACTAACTGTATTATTCACCAGTTCTCTTCTACACACCAGACAGTCTACAGTGTAGCCTACATTTTTAATACCTCCCAATTCCCTTGCACCACAGCCTCTACCTTATTTAGGGCGCCCTTTGGCTTTAATTTCTCCAAGCTCTGTTGCAAGTGAAGTCAGTTCCTTTGGGAAGAAATTACGAGCTTTATGTTTTATGGCCTGCTTCTCCTCCCAGGTAAAATCTCTGAGGCAGGGCTCTGGAGCCCAAGTTGGGGACAATGGCAAGCTTTCTTCTGAGTGACACCTCTGCCCTAGGAGCTGAGTGCTCTGTGGACTTGAGGGAGAGGATGCTGGGGAGCACCCTGAGGTTTTTTCAACCTTGTTTGCTTGGGACGTGGCCTCAGCAACAGGAAGCTGGGCCAAGATGAGAAATGCTGATGCCCTGCTCCTCCTGAGGGGAGAGGGAGCCCTGTGTTCTTGGCCGCTGCAGTCTGGCTGGAGTTTTCGCCTTGCTAAGCTGGGAGTGGGGAGGGAGAAAGCAGGCTTGGTTCAAATCCCACAGACCCTCGCCGTTTTCACTGCAGTTTTGTAGATTTGCTTGAGTGGCTGTTTCTTCATTGGCTGTTTTGCCTTAGGACCGTTTTTAGAGGCCTTACGTGGTAGCCTTTTTATAATTTTTAGTTTCCCTGGGAAGCGGCTCACCGGAGCTTCTCATGCTCTCATGCCAGAAGTTGATCTCAGCATTTAATTTGGAGATGAACTTTTATCAGAAACAAAGCTGTGTACCTGTAGAGGGGCAAGAAGATTTAAATGACTCATTGTCCCCTTTGTCACAGCTCTTCAAAGCCATCTTATAGTTCATTGTCTTAAAGCCTGTACCTAGTAGTGATTTTTGCCACTGAGCAACTTTGGAATTTGTCAGTAACATTGGTAACACGTTTCACCGACACGCTCTTTAATAATTGTTTATTGTCTATATTTTTTGACATAGGAGGTGTCAAAACTCCGCTCTCAGCTTGCTAAAAGGAAACAAAGTGAGAGAAAACTTCAAGAGGAACTGAATAAAGTTCTGGGCATCAAACACTTTGATCCTTCAAAGGCTTTTGTTCATGAAAGTAAAGAAAATTTTGCTCTCAAAACCCCATTAAAAGAAGGTAAGAAACAAGTAAATGTGTAGAAGTATCAGCTTCCTTTGGATTTGCTGTCACAGCATTTAGCAAGTTATTCATTTTTATGAACTGTCAAAATTTGTTAACATCTTCAGATATAAAAGAAATTCTTACTGAGATTTCCGTGTAAAATGCCTTTTCCTTCCTCCTTCCGTACTCTTTATTTTCCCTATGTCCAGATCCCACCTGTCCTTCAAGCCCAGTTCAGACCCCGTCTTCCTTGAAGCCTCATCTGACATTTTGCTCCTACCTCCCCCTCACCAGAATTATTCCCTCTAACATGCCCTTAGCATTTTTAACCGAAATGTCTAATTTGTAGTTTTGGAGTCGATTTTCTGTCTTTCATGACTGTGAATCTTTGTATCTTTAACAATAAATCAAAATCGGTTGAAATAGTAAATGAAATATAAATAAAATTATGCTACAAAACACAAGCATTGCTTCATCTGCCATACACAAGATACGGAGTGCCTGTCTTTAGTTTATAATGACTGGGGAATTTGTTTTAATTTAGAAAACTAATATCACTGTTGGATAATCCTTCCAGGCACTACAAACTGCTACTGAGCTCCTGTGGAGTTTCAAGATTCACCCAAGTAAACATCTGAAAACCTGCTGAAGATTATTTCATCTTGTTTTTATTATTGTTGAGATTTTATTATTATTCTGTTTGTAATAAATATTTTTAACATTGTATTTAATATTACTTCCTATCCTTAAGTATGTGAAAGGAAGTTCAACTCTTTTTTACCAATATGTCTTCTAACGTTTTATTTTCTGTTGTCCGTACTCTTCCTCAATGCTCACTTTTATCACCTTATTCTAAACCTCTGACTGGCTTTCCCGCTTTACAACTCATCCCATCAAATCAACATTCCTTTAAAATTCACTCTCATTTTATTATCCCCCTATTCCGAAATGCTAGATGTTTTCAAGATTCTAATCCCCAGGTGTTTTAGTTTGATACTGCAGGCTTTTTCTACTCTGAACCTCTTAAGCGAGGCTAAAAAAGCTTGGCTTGTTCTCGCCTCTGTATTGATTCACCTAATAGTGTTCATTCTGTCCTACCCATCATCCATTTATCCAGTTCAAATAAGAAATAAGGACATGTTTAACTCCATAGTAATCTCTCTAGCTCTTATCAGAGTCACTGAGTTGCTCAATAATTTGTAGATTCCTAGACTCCACCCCAGTCCTACTAAATTAAAATCTGGGTGTGGCCTGAAAATCTGCATTTTTAACAAACTCTGCAGTTAATTCTTAGATACAGTAAATCTGAGAAACCCTGCTCATATCCTCTCTAGAGAATTTGTCGTATACAGCTTATCATCTGCCTGACTACTGTTTGATTAATATTTGTGTAATATGAAATAAAATCACATATTAAGTCAATTACCCCATTATTCAACTTGTATTATATGAAGTTGTATTAATACTTCTATTTACAGTGTATTTATTGTCTCTGGCCTCCCCCCTCCTCACCTTGTCTCCAGAATCCCAAATGGTAGTATACTATTTAGAAAGTGGTAATTTCCCATCTCAAATATCTGATTTACACACTTGGTATGTTATTATAAACCACTTTTTTGTAATGTTTCCCCATTGGTGGACCAACTGAGACTATTACAATCAGAATAGCTTTTCATAAAAAATTATTTTATTAATCTTAATACATGGTTGAATTTTTAAATGTCATTATTTGGATTAAGTTCAGAGGAAATGTAGAAATTAGAAAAATTGTCCAGTAAAATCAAATAATTCAAGACTTCTGCTTTTAGGCCAGATGGAGTAACAGGGATCGGATTTATTGCTCCTCCCTCTAGCCGACACACACACACACACACACACACACCCATACCCCTAAAACTATCAAAAGACTAGATGAAATACACAAAAGAGTGATTTTCAAGATGCTAGACATGAAACAACAAAGAACCGCAATCCCCGAGAGATGGGAAAAATTAAGGTGAGCCCTATGATTGTTCCCTGTTTACAGCCTTGAGAGAAGTTCCAAACTATGATGTAGGGAAGGGAAACTCAGGCAGAGCCCACCCAGTTGTCTTAGTTGAAAAGACAGAGCTGAGATCTGGGGAGAGCAAAGTGGCCAGAGTTGGCAGGACAGAGTACTAGAAAGGAGAAAATTGCACAGAAAGAGAACTCTGGAGATCAACAAAAGGTTCCTCAAGTATTCACCTTAATTAGAAATCAGTAACAGAAAAATCTCTGGAAAACCCATAAATAGTTGGAAATTAAATATCACACTTCTAAATGAGCCATGTGTCAAAGAAATCAAAAGGAAAATTAGAAACTTGAACAGAATGAAAATAAAGACACAACATTTCAAAACATGGAATACTGCTAAAGCAGATTTAGAGCAAAATTACCTCACTGAAGGCCTATATGTCAAAAGAAGAAAGGTTTCAAATCAATAACCTCAGCTTTTACCTTAGAAATAAGAAAAGAAATTTACATGCAAAGTAAGTAGAGGAAAAGGAATCGTAAAGAGCAGAAACCAATAAACTAGAAAACAAAACCAAAAGAGAAAAATCAATGAAAAATAGTTGATTCATTGAGAAGATCAATAAAATTGGTAAACCTCTAACTAGATTGATCAGGAAAATAAAAATACATAAACTACCAATATCAGGAATAAGATGCATTATTTTTGTGGGTGGAGGATATATCCACTATCTTGATCACAGTGATGATTTTGTGGGTGTGTATATAAATATATATATATATATATGGTTGTGTATAAATATATGAGTGTCAAACATCAGATTGTACACTTGAAATCTGTACAGTTTATTATATGTCAGTTATACCTCAATAAAGCTCTTAAAACAATCAAATAGATCACTCTCAAACTAAAGTCTTAACATTGAGATGATTATTTTCTCTTGGGCTACTGGTTTAAAATGGCTTTATTTATGAAAACCTGTTCATTTTTGCATGCATTATTTTTACATAAGATTTATTTGAAAGGAAATTAGTTTGCATTCTCGCATTCTTTGGAAAATGTTTAGCTTTGTTTTAGGGGAAGCATTTCAGAATGTGTTTGTTTTTTAAATCACTAATGGAAGACAATCCTTTAAGAGAAGAAAATATACCCTTTTTAAAATTGCATTTTCTATAAAGATCATGAACGGTTTGTAGAAGCTAATGACTTCTTGCCTTTTGAGATCATGAAGGAAATGGGGCACTGGTTAGGAGGGATCTTTGTATGACGGTTTCAGAATGAGAATGTCAAGTCCCAAACTTTATTTTTTGTTTGCTCCTAACCCCCACCATCATACAGTCCTTCAGGTATGAAATAATAAAGATCCTCTTTATTTTCTTATACATAATGTCAAATTCCATTTACTAGTATTTTTAATACATATTTGGAACAGTTCAAACTATATGCCCAGATTTTTGCTACCACCACCCCTAGATTGCCTATAATTTCTGAGAAGCACCTAGGCTTGACAGGCCACATATTGGAAAGCGTTCATGGTTAAGGCCTAATGAAAATTTACAAATACTCACCTCCTGAAGGCTAGGCATCTGACCACATCTAGCCCTTTACTAATCAAGTTGATCCTAATTTTCTTTCTGTGGCAGATAATATTTTCCAGAAATGGCCACACTACTGTCTCCCACCCTACATGCTCTTCAGTGTGACATTGACACTCTTCCATTGGGAGATGGTGATCTGTTTCATGAGTCTGGGTAGGTCAGTAACAATGGTGGAAGTGGCGCTATGTAACTTCAGTATCTGGGTCATCTATATTAGTTTCTTATTGCTGCTATAACAAATCACAAATTTAGTGGCTTAAAAGAACACAAATTTGTTAACAGTTCTGGAGGTCAGAAATCTAAAATGAGTCTCATGGGGCTAAAATCAAGATGTTTGGTAGGGCTGCATTCCTCCTGGAGCCTCTGGGGACCAATCAGTTTCCTTCTCCACCTTCTAGAAGCCACCAGCATTCCTTGGCATATAACTCCTTCCTCCAGCTTCAAAGCCTATCACTCCAACCTCTTGTTTTCTGACTGCCCCTCTGACTTCCTTCTATAAGAAGGAAGGACCCTTTTGATTATATTGTACCCACACAGATAATCAAGTATAATCCCCCCATTATTAACATCTGCAAAGTCCCCTTGCCAAGTGAGGTAAACATATTCACTGATTCCAGAGATTAGGATGTGGACATCTTTGGGGGAGCCATTATTTTGTCTACCACAGTTGTCAAAGATGATACATGGGGCCAGCCCGGTGGCGCAGCAGTTAAGTGTGCACGTTCCTCTTCGGTGGCCGGGGTTCACTGGTTCAGATCCTGGGTGCAGACATGGCACCACTTGGCAAAAGCCATGCTGTGGTAGGCATCCCACATATAAAGCAGAGGAAGATGGGCACAGAGGGATGTTAGCTCAGGGCTAGTCGTCCTCAGCAAAAAGAGGAGGATTGGCAGTAGTTAGCTCAGGGCTAATCTTCCTCAAAAAAAAAAAAAAAGATGATACAACGTCACTTGGAACACAGCCAACTTCAGTTGATTCCCAGTCTTCAAGCCAGCTGTCCCAGGTGATGCTGGACAGCAGTAAAGAGCCTGGGCTGAGCCCTGCCCAAATTATAGATTTGTGAGCAAAATACATGTTGTCATTTAAGCCACTAGGTTTTAGAGAGTTGTTACCAGACTATATTCTATTTATTTCCCTTTACTATTTATCTTAGATTTAATGGTCCATCACTCTATCCCCCATCTTTCCATTCTTTTTCCTCTCATCTTGTTAAAATTCAACACTGCACAGGGCCTGGCCCAGTGGTGTAGTGATGAAGTTTGCACGCTCTGCTTCAGCAGCCCAGGGTTCACTGGTTCGGATCCCGGGTGTGGACCTACGCACTGCTTATCAAGCCATGCTGTGGCAGGCCTCCCACATATAATTAGAGGCAGATGGGCACAGATGTTAGCTCAGGACCAATCTTCCTAAAAATAAATAAATTCAACACTGCACAAATTCAAATGTCTGCATCTTATGCTTTTAAAGCCAAGCTGTTGAGCACTACTAAATAAAATCCTCTAATATCAGGGTGGTGGCTATGGCAAGGCCCTGCTTTCCAACCTTAGCTAGCCTCTTGATATCACCTAACATTCTGTGGGGTTTTTTTCTTTCCCATTTTTAATTTTCCTCAAACCTCAGACTTCAGCAACTCCCTCTCAGCAGATAATAGCAACTTCTACTTCACAAAGAAAATAGAAACAATCAATGGTGGAATTTCCTCAAAGTGTACGTTATTCAAGAAATAATTTTGGGAAAACTGGCTTTCCACATGGGGGAAAGAATTTGTATCTTTCACCTACTTTCAAACTAAAAATAAATTCCAGATGTAAATTTTAAAAAAAGAAACTATAAAAATAGTACAAGATAATGTGGGAGAGTGTCTTTAGAATTTCAAAATATACTTTTTTTTTAAAGATTTTATTTTTCCTTTTTCTTCTAAAGCCCCCCAAGTACATAGTTGTGTATTTTTAGATGTGGGTCCTTCCAGCTGTGGCATGTGGGATGCCGCCTCAGCGTGGCTTAATGAGTGGTGCCCTGGCCGCGCCAGGATTTGAACCAGCAAAACCCTGGGCCGCCAAAGCGGAGCACGCAAACTTAATCACTCAGCCACAGGGCTGGCCCCTAAAATAGACTTTCTAAAGCAGACTATGAAACCATGAAAGATAGCTGTGATTTCATAAAAAGAAAAAGAATCTGCATGGAGGAAAAATCCATAATCAAATGACAAACACCTGACAGGCAAAGCAAATTTCTTCTGATTAGAGGCTTTTATAAATCAATAAGGAAAAGACAAAAAGTAGGTAAGATCCATGCAAAGATAACCTAGAAGGAATGCAAATGTCCTTTATTTTTGAAAAGATAATCTTACTTATCATCCAAGAAATGCAAAGTAAAATGAAATGCCAATCTTTCCATAGCAGATTAACAATGAGCAAACACTTTCACCATACACTAAGATGAAGGTAGAGGGAAATGGCATACCGTACAACTTAATTGTAACAACTTGACAATATCTGTTAGTCAAAACTCATGTGCTCTTTGATGTAGAAATTCCTCTCCCAGGACCTAACCTTTCAGACAGTCTGTACAAAGACTTTAGTGTAAGAATGTTCCTTGCAAAATTGGTAGCAAAAGGCAACGTGGGCCTTGATTACTTAAGTGCGTAAGTAAATGCTTGATTAGCAAAATGCTTTGTGACCTAGCAGGAGTCTCTAACCTAGTCTAGGTCAGGTCAGGAGGTGAGCACTAAGGTAGCACCTAAAGAATTAGTAGGAGTGAGTCAGATGAAAGAGGATCAGGAATATGAGGATTCAGTGCAAATGTAACATAAAGTGGAAAGGGAAGAGAGTTTGGCACATTTGAGACACCGAACATTCAGAATCACCAGGAGTAAAGTGGCAAGAAGTTAAACTGCAGAGGTAAGTAGATCTGATTGTGTGAATCATAAAGAGCCCAATGAACAACAAGAAATTTGATCTTTAACCTGTGGACGATGGTGAGCCACTAAGTGGCATTAGATCAGCATCAGATATGTTTCAGAAAGTCGCTGACTGCTGAGTGGAAAATGAATTCAATGGGAATAAACCTGAAGTCAGACCATTCATCCAATACTATTTATGAATACCTAGTATGTGTTAGACACTGGCTGGTTGCTTTAAAAAACTAAACAAAAATAGACAATAATTCAGATAAGAGTAGAAGACGGCCCCTAGCCTGAGGAAGAGTTCAAGGCTCTCTGACTCGGGCAATTGGACTAATGACCATGCTATTCCCTAAGATAAAGAACTTGGGTGAAAGCGTATTTGCAGAGTGACATTGATGCATTCGATTTGGGACACACTGAGTTTGAGGTGAAGTGGAGATGTTGGGTAAAATCTTGCATATGTAAGTCCTCAGGAGAAGGCTCTGAGCTAGAGACACACACCTGGGAATGATGACCGTGCAGATGGTAATTGATCGTACGATCAATGAGATCTGCCAGACTTAGAGTCATGTAACAACTACCAAGATCTGTTGAATAATTACTATGCCAGAGGCCACAGAAATGAACCAAGACAATTCCTGTCTTCACAGAGCTTACAGTCTAGCAAGAAAGACGATCAATTACACTTACGTATCTAACTATACTACATTTCAAAGCTCATGTTGAGAGAAATGACCAAAGGAAGAGAAATTAATGTGAAATTTGTGAAAGCCAATAAATGTTTATTGACAAGCCCAAGCTAGAGATATTTAAAGCCACGTCTGAAAAAGTATGGCTTTCTCCTTTGTTCTTTCTCATTCACTTTAACCCACGGTAGCCTGGTTTCTGTCCCAGTCCTCTGCAAAATCTCTTGCCAACTTCTCCAGTGAATTCTATCTTGCCAAATTTAATGGGCACTTCTTTTTTCATCTTACGCTAATTCACAACTTCCTCTTTGTTGAAACGCTCTCTGTACTTGGTTTCCTTTCATCTGACTGCTTCTTTCCTCACCCCTTTGCTGCACCATCCTGTACCTGACTTGCAGTGGTTGGAGTCACTAAGGGGGTGAACCTGGACTCTTTTCTTCTTCACTCACACTCTCTCCCTAGATGATCTCATTCTCATGAATTTAAACACCATCTTTCACACTTTGCCACCTCCAATGCAATAATTGATTTAGAGGAGGAACGTCAATGGAAGCAATTAGGTGAAAGTTCTTAGGTTACAGGATATTCCCCGGTTCCAAAGTAGGACGCCAA
Source organism: Equus caballus (assembly GCF_041296265.1). Classification (NCBI taxonomy): domain Eukaryota; kingdom Metazoa; phylum Chordata; class Mammalia; order Perissodactyla; family Equidae; genus Equus; species Equus caballus. Next base: position 32,471,717 of record NC_091697.1, on the reverse strand, counting down.
AGATCACTTATTGATTGCAAAGGGTAAAAAAAGTGGCCCCCTACCAAATGGTAAAACATAGAATCACTAATACTGGGAAGACCTTTTGTCAAGTGCCTCCTAATATGATACAATACGAAATACACAGCATCATCAATCTAATCAAGTCCCCCTTCAAAAAGTTTACAGAAAATACAAGGCTTAGTGGAATATTAAATGACTCCTGAAGAAAATAATCAGATAACTGACATCAGCTCTTCAAAAAATCAATGTAATGAAGGAAAAAAGTAGTAATTCCACACAAAAACCTGCACACAAATGTTTATAGCAGTTTTATTCACAATTGCAAAACTTGTAAGCAACCAAGATGTCCTTCAGTAGGTGAAAGGATAAATAAACTGTCATACATCCAGACAAAGGAATATTATTCAGTGCTAAAAAGAGATGACCTAGCATGCCATAAAAAGACATGCAGGAGGAAACTTAAATGCATATTAGTAAGTGAAAGAAGCAAATCTGAAAAGGCTACATACTGTATGATTCCAACTATTTGTCGTTCTGGAAAAAGCAAAACTATGGAGACAGAAAAAACATCAATAATTGTCTGGGTTTGAGGGATAGGGTGGAGTAATAGGAGGAGCAAAAAGGATTTTTAGCACAGTGAAAATACTCTGTATGACACTGCAATGATGGATGCCTGTCCTTATACATTTGTCAAAACTCACAGAATGTACAACAGCAAAAGCGAGCCATAATGTAAACTGTGGACTTTGGGTGATGATGATGTGTCAATGTAGGTTCATCAGTTGTAACAAATGTACCACACTGCTGGGGGATGTGGATAATGGGGAAGCTGTGCATGTGTGGGGGCAGGGCACATATGGGAAAGCTCTGTATCTCCCCCTCAATTTTGCCGTGAACCTAAAACTGCTCTAAAAAAATAAAGGCTTAATAAATAAGTTAAAAAAAAAAGAGTAGAAGGGCTGACTCAGATGAAAAGAGAAAAAGACATAACCAAACAAAATTCAGGTAGAAAGGGTAAGAGTGTTCATTAGGGTGTTCTTTAAACTTTTCTGTATGTTTGAAAATTTTTGTAATAAAAAGTTCTAAAAATTTTCTTACAGTAGCTAAAAAGTTATATATAATTTCAGCGTAGGCCTCTCCTCAAAGTTCTGACTCACGGCTCGCTCTTTCCTCATCACCCTCAGCTGATGGCATTACCACACACACAACTGAAAACCGAAGCAGCTCGACGAGGACTTCCTCATCCTTCCCCGAACGAATTTGTGAGCATGAATGCATGTGTACTGTACTCATATCCTCTGCCTCTACTTCTCGTAGCACCTTGTATTAGTGTTCAAAATACACATTCCAAGGGGAGGATTATACTTCTCCACTCCATTGACGTCAGCCTGCGCCATGAGACTTGCAGTGTCCCTCCCTTCTGGAGAATTATACATCTGTGCCCTCGTAAGTGTGAGTTGGTCAGCAACCCTATTTCCAAATAAGGTCACATTGTGAGGTGAGGTCACATTCAACATATCATTTTAGGGGATACAATTCAAGCCCTACCACCTTCCATTAGTTAGCGGACCATTCCCACTACCACACGAACATGGTCTAGTATCGGACTGTCTAAACCAAAACAAAAAACACAACAAAATTCACAATCCTTGGATCTTATATTACCCTCCAGCTTCCATGCCTTTATTTTCCCTCTTCATAGAAAAAGTGCTTGGAAGAGTTTTCTACAATATCGGGGTTGATGTCTTTATTTCCCATTCTTTCCTCACCCTTCAATTGAACTTTTGTGCCCCCACCCCATTAACCTTCTGTATTATTGTTTTAAAATTGGGGTATAAATTCCATACAGTAATACAGACAGTGAAATGAACAGATCTTCACTGTTACAGTTTGATGAATTTTGATAAATGCACATATCCATGTTACCCACACCCCTATCAAGATATAAAACATGTCCATCACCTAAGAAAGTTTTTTATGGCCTTCACAGTCAATCCCTATCCTTCCCTCAAGGCAAGATCATGTCTTTCGCTATAAATTAGTCTCACCTGTTTTAGCATTTCACATGTCTCTAACTTCACTCAGCATAACAATTCTGAGATTCATTCATATAGTTCATTTCTTTGTATAGTTGAGTAATAGTCCACAGTATGGATATACCACAATTTGTCTATCCATTCATCCTTTGATGGGTGTTTCCAGTTTTAGGTTATTTTGAATTAAGCTGCTATGAATATTCTTGTCCAAGTCTGTGTACATATATGCTTTCATTTCTGTTGGATAAGCACCTAAAAGTGGAATTACTGGGCTGTGGGGTAGGTATACATTTAACTTTATAATAAACTGCCAAACAGTTTCCTAAAGTGGTTCTTTTATGTCATTCTCCCACTAGCAATGAATGAGCATTCTAGCTGCTCAAAATGCTTGTTTACATATGATATTATCAGTCTTTTTAATTTTAGCCATTCTGTTAAGTATGTAAAGGTATCTCAGTGAGATTTTAATTTGCATTTCTTTGATGTTGAGCATCTTTGTGTGTGATTATTGGCCATACTATGTCTTCACTTTGTGCAATATCTGTTTAAACCTCAAGTTCAGGGGGCCAACCCAGTGGCACAGGCGTTAAGTGCGCATGTTCTGCTTCGGTGGCCCGGGGTTCGCTGGTTTGGATCCTGGGTGCGGACATGGCACTGCTTGGCAAGCCATGCTGTGGTAGGTGTCCCACATATAAAGTAGAGGCAGATGGGCACAGATGTTAGCTCAGGGCCAGTCTTCCTCAGCAAAAAAGAGTAGGATTGGCAGAAGGTGTTAGCTCAGGGCTAATCTTCCTCAAAAAAAAAAACCCCAAAAACTTATGTTCATTTTTAAAGTGACTCTTTAAAAATTATTGAGTTGTAGGAGTTCTTTAAATATTCTGAATTTAAGTCCTTTTCAGATGTATGTATCTGGAGTATTTTTTCTGTTCTGCTTATTCATTTTTTAATATTGTCTTATGATGAACAGTTTTTAATTTTGATGAATTTTATCAATTTTTAAAAATTGTATAGTTCATTACTTCACTACCTCTGCATGGCTCACAGAGTTTAACATGTGCTGTGTTCTCTAAGTGGCTAGCCTGTAGAGTTAAGTGATTCCTTCCCCCGCCCCCCCCCATCTGAATGGCAATTTTGTTGTTGTTCTTAAATTGTTATAGAGCCATAATCCAAAACAGTGGTTCAAAATTTAACAGAGCATATTCATCACTTTTGAAATTGTTAACGATAAGATTGCTGGGCTCCACTCCTACAGAACGATTTTGTTTCGTACGTTCTGTGGTGCAGGCAAGTTTGGGAATCCCTGATCTACAAGTCCTTAACGCTTGGCCAAACCTAAGGTTTTTCTCAAACAGAGGGCAGGACAATGTTAATAGAAATGACCTGTGGCATTTTCATTTCAGCCTGCTGTTACCACCAGTGCCTTTTAGCGTCCTTTGAAATAGTTAATTAGAAAGCACTGGGGGATGGGGGCAAGAGCTGGCGGAATTTACTAAATAGATTCTGTTGTAAGAAGGCATAAGGATACAATATTTCAGAACAGGAACCAATTGCACGGTCTGCGTGCTTCCCAGCTGCTAGGTCTTGCTTTTCTTCTGCAAGAGAAAATTGCAACAAGTCTTCAAGAAAGTTTCCTTTTAAGTAAGTTGGTTTTCCTAATGGTTTTGCGAATGAACCCTCACTTGGGTGGCAATTAAATATGAAACTTCTCATTGGGTATTTTCGAGACCGCCACGGGGAATCAGCTGCCAGTTTACTGCAATGTGAAAAACTGCACGAGATTCTGGGATAGGAATCAAAATGCTAATTTAAAAGGTCGAGTGAAGCTGCGGCTCACGTTTTCGCGTGCCTGCGCTCTGTGGGGCAGAACAAAGACCCAGCCAGGGGAGGCAGAGGCTGAGACTCAACCCAAATCTGTTTTCCTGAGAGAATTTTGGAATCATGCCTGAAATGCCGGAGGACATGGAACAGGTAAGAGCTAACTATTCAAGAAATAAAGTATTCTGGAGTTGGAGTTGCTTTAAAAGCATCCCACTAAACATTTGGTAAAAGCCGGAGGGCTGTGTAAAAAAAAATAGAAAAGATGTCATTCATTTCCTTAAAACACAGAACCTTAGGACATGCAAGAATAAACCGACTTTAATTACTGACCCTGAGAACCAGGTTACGGAGAGCTCAGCTAAGTCTCATTAAGTGACAAAAATAAAATGCAAAACAGAACAGCAGTTTCGTTTACCAGATTATATGCAATGATGCAAGCGAAGTTTCTCTATAAATGAGGATTTTATCCATAGTTGTGTTCTCCAGCCTTTCTTTGTCTTGGCATGAATTGAATCTGCTAATGTAACTTTTAGCTCCAGGTTGCTCTCTTTAATCTTACAGTCTTAGCCACCACACGAACTTGGATATTGTCTGTATAACGGTGGCGTTTTTATTCACGTAGAAACTTTCATCTCTAAAGAGAATGATTAAAAGTCATAACACGAACATATGCCCCTAGAACCATCCCCCAGTTTTACCTGGCAAGTATCGAACCAGCGTCTCAAATGTGGGCAAGTAAACTCTTTTGTTCCTCACCCTAGACAAGGCTGCTGTGAGAAGCAAAATGCTAATCGCATGTGCATATCCTTGAATATTCTTCACGTTGAACACTTAATTTTTTTTCCCCAGAAAGATTAGATTGTATCACACCTTGCAACTAGAAACTTAAAAAAAAAAAATTCCCAGTTTTCAAAGGGGCGAGGATTAAGAGGATCTTGAATCTGCTTCCCCGAATCCACAAATGCCTATTCTTTGTTTCCTGATGATGCACGTTCAGTGCTGGGACAGTCCTTTCAACGACTTCGTAAATAATGCTAGACCGATTAACAGTAACAGCCTGGATTAAAACAAAAATCGAAGTGAGGGGCCTCAGGGTCTCTTCCGTTTCTGTTCCAAAGAAACTTTCTATTTACACAAAGAAGGAAATGAGTTTTTGTTGGGGATTGGGTAGAAAGGAAAGTCACGGTTCTCAGACGTGGAAAAACTTTTTTAAAAGGCTGCCTGTTCTTTAGCTGTAAGATTAAACCAAAAAGGATTAGGAAAATAAAGCCTTTTAGAAAGAACCAAGCAGTAGTTTCGTCTGTGGGCGACTTGGAGGTCTTGCTATTCTGTGTCTGGCAAGGACCCTCACTTCGGTGAAAAGTTGGCGAACCCTACAAGGTCTATGCTGGAGTTTTTTTCTGAGTAAATTTCATAGGCATCCCGGCTGGCGTGGGACTTAAGAGGTTTTGAACTGGAAGGGAAATCACTTGCGTGCTAGGGCAGGCTCAACACTTAGGGCTGTTTCTGATTTGTCACTTAAAACGCGTTACAGGCAGCAGAAGGTCCAGCAGTCCTCTCTCCCCTTGGTTCCTTCTTTAATTTTCGGTGGTTGCAGAGGAGGGGCGCTTGTATCCCAGCTCTGCAGCCCTAAGGCTGTGCTTCTCTAAGGGTGCCCTAAACTCTTGGTAAATCTAGTAACTCTGGAGTCCCAGGCTGGAATACCACAGATCCTCGTTCTGTAGTTATTGGGACAGTCCGAGAGTCTGCATTTCGAAGAGGCACCCAAAAAATTCATCCCTCCCACCTTTTTTAACTAAGTAAAAAATAGTTTGACATCTTTGGAATTTCACACGTACTGTTTTTTTTAGCATCCCAGAAAGACAAATGAGTTCTTGAGGTGTTAATGACTCAGATACCAACACTTTTATTTTTATTCCATGTCTCTTTCTAAATCTCTCTAGATACTGTATGTCCACTGTGCTTCCTCCCTCTCGCCTCCCTGCCCATGACTTTAAAATATTTTATCCCACTTTATATATTCCATGCCCAGTTGATTCTCATGCACACTGCTCACAGTCTGCAAAATGGAAACTCCAGGCAATCCGATTCAAGCCTTCCCTACTCAAGAAGGAAAAAAGCGCATACGCAAATCGCCCCAAACAAAACTCGCGCTCACCGCTTAAAACCAAGGCCTTTGTTTTGCGTAGCCCTTTAAGAATTGGCGCGTGGGCCGGGAACGTCCAGACGCTCTCGCGCCCTTCCTAGGGGGAGGGTCGGCGCAGCGTAGCCAGTCAGCGCGCGCGGCCTTGGCGGCGGAAGCCGGAAGCGGCGAGCGGGGGCTGGCCCGCACTGGGGAGGCGGGCCCAGGGCGACGCAGCCGCGGCCGCTAGCGATCTGGGCTGGAGATAGTGGCGGTCGCCGCAGCGGCGGCGCGAAGGCGGCGGGCATGGTGGGACGGGAGAAGGAGCTCGCCATCCACTTTGTTCCCGGGAACTGCCGGCTCGAAGAGGTGAAAGAATCGGCCCGGGGGTCTGGGACTCGGGGGCGCAGAGGGAGATGAGCCGCGTCTCGGGGACTCGAGTGGTTTTCCAGGCGGGGCCGCCGCCCTGATTTCGCCTCGGCGCCGCCTTTCCAGCCCCGGGAGGCGAGGGCGGTGCCGCCGAGATTGTTTACCACCGCGAGGGCGGTGCCACCAAGTTGGCACGCGCGTCAGGGTTTTCTGTATCAGTGCTGCGGCAGGAAATGAGTAGGTCGAATTTCACTTCCGAATCTTCGGTCTCCCTGGCTAGGAACGAAGAGGGGTTTTCAGAGCTGTTGCGGTTTTAATTTTCTTAATTTCTTTGATACCCTCGATCTTAGCAGTTCGTATCTCTGAGAAAGAAGGGGAAAGGTGGCTTTCCAGAAATAATGACAGTATTGGAGGTGGCAGCTTATTGAACGCTTAGTTTATACAAGGCACTATGTTACGCACTTTACATGCATTATTTTAATCCTTATAACTCCGAGATCTGATTTTGCTCCATTTTACAGATGAGAAAATTGAGGTTTAGAGGGTCAGTCCTTGGCTCAAGTTCATTCAGTAAGGTTGGAGCCGGGATTCTAATACAGGTCTGTTTGACTATCGCAGGCTTTGAACCACTACGGAGGTTGCAGAAAGGAAGGGGATGATTGTCTTCGCGAGAGCCATCCCTGGCAGTCCCCTTCCTCTCCCCTCATTCTCTGTGTTCTCTGTTCCAGGCCCCCAGCGTGCATCAGTCCAGAGAGTATATCTAGCACTGGGGATTGGAAGACTGTTAATGCCCAGGCCAATATGTCTTATGGTTATACGAGAGGATATAGGAGACGGATGTTTTTGATAATGCAAAATTTTTACGCCTCCAACATGTGCTACATTTAGTGTTTTCAAGTCGCTTTGGGATTTTGGGGGTAAAGTTAGGATGGATGGGCTGTTAAACCTCCGTATTTTTCCTATGTACCCCAAACAGAACTAAATAATGTTACATATTGTTTACATTAGTGTTTATGCATACATGTATGTATATATGCATGTATAAAGCTTAATCAGTTTTCACAGTAGGAGTTTAGTAGACTAATAGAAATGGGTTTTCCTACATTAAAAATGGTAACAACTAGGGGCCAGGCTGGTGGCTTAGTGGTTAAGTTCGCGCCCTCCGCTTCTGGGTTCACAGATCCGGATCCCATCCCACGGGCGGAGCTACGCATGGCTTACCAAGCCGCGCCGTGGCGGCACCCCACATAAAATAGAGGAAGATTGGCACAGATGTTAGGTCAGGGCCAATATTCCTCACCAAAAAAAAGGTACAACCAAAAGCTTGGCACATATTTGCTGCTCTCAAAAACTGTAAAATTAAAATTCACTCGTGAGAATGAGGGCTGTCTTATAGTTGATGTTGGAGAAAGCAAACTGTAATGGTTTCTGTTAGTAATACTGGCTCTGGGGTACAAGATGGTGACAGTAGGAGTTAGACCAGTGTCCTAGGTAGTAATGGGATTATAAAACGTTTATTAAAAGTCTAGGAATGTCTGGTGAAAGACCTGCCTCTAGGGCTATGTTGTGAGGACCAATTAAGGAAATGAATAGGGAGCTTTGCCAAATTTAAGAGGTTCTAAAAATAGCAAAGTATTATTATCCTTATCACTGAAACTTAGGAAGATCCCTCTTTAGATATTAGTAATGTTTTGCTCTTTACTTTTCCTCGGGCATTTTTAGTAGAAGTTGATGCAAGTGTGCTAAAGTAGAAGTCTCTGTCCCAGAGTCCTCTTTGGACCATTTTGAAAGAGCTGTTTATCTCTGATTACCTATACAATTTGGTATTATTTAATTACATAGCATAATAAGAGCAATAGCTCTACATTTATATGTATTTAATTTTTCAAGAATTCTTTGAGTGTCTATAAATCTGGTCACCTGAAGTTATTGAATTCTGTACATCTGAGAGTTTATATACAATAGAGTAACTTAAACTGACGTTTGAGATAACCCGTAAGATAATAAAAATTGAGAAAGTAGGCTTTTCAGGCAGACAGAATATTTTCAGCTCTTCTGTTGTGGTTTGGGCTAACTAGACAGCTTTTTATTCCTTTCTGAGTCCCTTGAGGTGTTTGGACATTCCTGTTTTGCAGGACTAAAATAATTTATAGAGTAATGGGCCAAAGTAATTTTTAGAGGAATATTTCTTTTAAAAAGAAAAAAAATCAAAATAGTGCGCTTTAAAAAGCTTCAGGTAGAGTTTGGTTTATATATAGAAACTCAAAAATAGAAGAGTTATTTTTGTTTGGCATCTTTTAATTTCAGAGTGATGCACCTATTTTATTTGCCAACCACCAATAAACTTGCAATCCAAATGAGAAAAATCTTGTTTTGGCTCCTGTACTGGTGACAGAAGGTGTCAATGAGTCTAGAGGGAATTATGGGAAAAGAGGAAAAGTTCTTTAAGTAAATGAAGCTCCTTTCACTCTATTCAGACCCCTTTGTGGTAAGGATAACATGGAAAATGTTCGAGTTGTAGAGCTGTAAAGCTGGAAGACCCTTACTCATCGCGCCCAGAGGCCTCATTTTACCAATGAGGAATTAGATGGGTAGGGATGGAGTAACTTCTCAGTACCACAGTTTGTGGCAGAGCAGATAAAACTTAATCATCATGAAACCAAATAGAAGTCCAAAGGCTTGAGACAGCTCAGTATGTATTTGGCTGACCACAGAAGGAAGAAGACCCAAGTTCTGCTCCCAACTTTTCCCCTGTTACTGTGGGCACAACCTTTAACATCTCTAGACTTCACGTTCCTCACTTTGGAAATAATATCTGCCCTGCCTAACGAGGCTATTCTTATGATCAAAGGTATGGGGTAGGTTTATGTAACAAATATACAATTGTGCAGAATCATTTCTGTTTCAGAAAATGCTTGCACTTCAGATCTCTGCTCTTTTAAAGAAAATTTTGAGCAATGACGTCTGACCACTGGGTACCATGAACTGTTTCATATTTTCTTCTAGGGACCTTACAAATTACCCCAGGGTGTAAGGATGTAAGCTTGTATTTTCTCCATACAACTGCTATCCTTTTTTTTTAAATTAAGTGTATTATAGTCCCTAAGACCCTTGCTGTGCTTTAACTTAATACTGTATTTCATCAAATCTAAGATGCTCTTGATTATAAGATCATCTGGACTCTTATTCTAAGCTGCACTAAAAAGTAAGCAACACCACCAAACTGATGCATTCATAAGATGCATCTCTATTTCATTCGTTTAACAGAGATCTTAAAATGAGGAAAAAGTGTGCCTCACAGAATCAACAAGGGACACAGATCTTAATTTATGTTTAGTAACCTTTGTAGATTGCCTAATGCTTGTTCTTTGACTTGTTTTTCTAGTTTTCCTTTTTGAGGGGGAAAGATGTTGTTTCTAGAAGGGTAAATGGCAATTTATTGGCTTGTTTGTATAAGAGAAATTTATCTTTAAGAAAGCTTTGGACTTTCCCGGAGTTCAAGGTTACAGCTCTCAAAGCGGAGTTCCCAAATCACCATCATCAGCACCACCTGGGAGCTTTCATCAGCCCTTACCCTAGACCACCTGGTCCGAAAGCCTTCCAGGTGATTCTGATCCTCGCTGAAGCCTGAGAACCAGTGACTTAAGAACTGCTGTCTATTCCTTTGCTTCTTTAGAGTGAAGTAAAAAGTGAAAAACTCAGAAGAAACCAAATCATGGCTCTCTTACAGTATTTTCCGAGGGATCTTGATGGTATTTATCCTGTGTGAATTGTTTTCTGATTGTATCTCTACTAGACTTGGGCTTGTTTTCTGCTCTTTATAATTCAGTCTTTGTATAGCTGTCTTCTTGCCAGAATTCAAAGAAAATATTTTGCAGGCTGAAATCTTTGTTTTCTGAGATCAATTGGCCTAGAGTCAAGGGTTGCCATGTAAAACCTAGATGAATTTTTCTTCACCCATTAAAATGTGTTGAAATTGGTTGAACTAAAGAAAAGATATCGTTAAGTATTAGCCTTTATACTGTCTCTGTCAGCCATTTTATTTCAGATTTTTCCTACAATAGAAATACCTGATTTAGGTGGCCTTTTCTTCTTTTTCAAATGCATAGTCTGCACAGTTATTCAGCTGACCTAAGGGCAAAGAAAGATAGGTCTGTAGTTATTGTATGCCTGTTTACAGTTTTTGACAGCTCAGAGTTAGGTGACTGTAACAACATTGGAAATCAAAAAGCCTCAAGTTGATGAAATATAATAAAACTTTTTGTTTTTTAATAGTAAATGTTGACTCTATTCAAGAGTCTGGGAGAAAATTTGGTGTAACTGTCTTGGGAAGAAGGGGAATTTTTTAAACTATGCCTTGGAAACACAGAACTTGAAATGTTTCCTAAATAGTAGTTTCTTTCAATTTCAGTGTTTAAGGACTTTTTTCGTTTTTACGGTAGCAACACGAGTCAGTTTAAAATACTTTAGGTTTTTTTCTTTTTCTTCTATCTGTATTTATTAGTTTTAACTGGTCTTCATAGGTCAATTGAGAATTTACTCGGGAACATTTACTAATTCGGTTAAACTTAGAAAGATTTTAGTGCTGTAAGGACCAAAATTATTTTTTCTCCACATAAATTCCTATGAAATAGGAATTCTAACTCAGCCTAGCAAAATATGTTATCTCAGTGAAATTTGGAAGAAAACATGGGATTAAAAACTGAAGACCAAAAATGTCAACTTGTAGATTTACTGACCAAATAAAATAGCAAATATTTAATCAGGCCATAAAATAAGCTTAAAACTGTGCATTTTAATAAACTGAAGAACATTATTAAAATTGCTATTTATTGCTCATTTGGACATCATTGCTCGTCAAAATAAGACTTTTCATCATTAACACAGGAAATCTAAATCTGTTAGTCTAGGTAGTTCTCTGCAGTATCGTCTTAGGTTCTTTTTCTTGGGTAAGATGATTAAAATTTTTGTGAAGTAGTTTGATTAATCTTTTTCATAACTTATGGATTGGCTTATAGATTTCGGACACGAAGTAAACTGCTTAGACTTTGAAGTATTTAGTGGACGATTATGTTGACTAATTTCGTGGAGAGAATATTTTCAAAGTGAATAATCCTTTTCTTCCCCTTTCACCCTTTAGGAGGAAGTGAACATCCCCAGCAGGCGGGTTCTGGTCACTGGTGCCACTGGGCTTCTTGGCAGAGCTGTGTACAGAGAATTTAAGCAGAATAATTGGCATGCCTTTGGCTGTGGTTATAGAAGAGCGAGGCCAAAGTTTGAGCAGGTCAATCTGTTGGACTCCGATGCGGTTCGTCACATTGTTCATGACGTTCAGGTATGGTCTAGTCTGTGCGCTTTAACCCAGAGGTAAACTGCATTAAAAATTGTCTGGATGACACAGAAAATGTTCTTGCTCTCAAGGAAGTTACTATACTTAAGCTCTAACCTGTAAAGCAATAACAATAGATGGTGAACTGACTTATTTTTTTAGCATTACAAAGCATATGCAATCCTTAAAATGATTAGATTGTGACGTAAGTTGAAAAAAGACAAAAATATTAAGCATTTTATCAAAAGCTCATGTTTTTAAAGTGCTCTTCTAAGTACCACTTTCTGTGCAAATGCCTTTTTAGTGTTATCTGTAAACCTTACAACACTGCAAAATAGATATTATCATTTCCATTTTAGAGATGACAGAGGCTCAGAGAGGTTAAATAACTTGTTGGCCGTGGTCGCAGAAAAGTTAGAGAAAAATTTACGTTCTGTTGCACCTCTGATCAGATCGAGAGTCCTTTTTAAGAATATGGTCCAGTGAACACCTGCATGAGAATCACTCGGGAGACTGGTGCTTAGCCCTCCCTCCCAGAGAGTTTAAGTCGGTCCATCTGTGGTGGAGCCCAGGAGTCTACATTTTAAGAAGCACCTCAGATTATGCACATTAAGTTTGCAGACAACTCTGAGATCATGCTGCCTCAAGCAGTTGCGAAGGAGGAAGTTTCGTATGTGGGTGTACCAGCCCTGCCTGAGTGGTCATCCCAGGCTTTACCTCTGCTCAGCTCCTCTGGGAAGTAGGTGCTGCTTGACAAAGGACCTTCTGCATTTGTCTCTTGACATCTGTCACATTATATTGAAACAGTCTCTTTACGTATCTGTCTTTTCCACAAAATTATGAAATCCTTGCTGCTCACACAGTGCTTAGCATATAAGTGGCATACAAATACTCAACTGGAAATATAATTTTTATAGATAGTTGGTTTTCTTTAAATAGTTGGTGTAAGAGATTGGAATTTTTGAATTTAATTTCAAAATACTCCTCTTCCTTTAACATAGATTTATCAAATATTAGGTCATATTAATTATATAAATGATAGCTCTTTTCTCTCATCCAAATTAGGGGACGAAGCTTATTTTGATTTAGAAATACAGTTGATGATACAGAGTTTTGTCCGGTTTTGCCTAGGGACTACTAAATTACTCTTCCCGTTTCAGGGCCTGTATATATTTTTGAGGAAGTTTGAACCTTGGGAAAGGGAATTGTGACAAAATTACATTAAAAAATTACATTGATACTTTAGTGGAAAGAATGTTGATTTAACAAACATTTTTCTATACATTAATTTACTGTTGGAAAACTGTGGTTCCTCTATTTTATTCCTTTTTGGGTTAAAAATGCGTCAATGCTTCGCTTCCAGCCCCACGTCATAGTGCATTGTGCAGCAGAGAGAAGGCCCGATGTGGTGGAAAATCAGCCGGATGCTGCTTCTCGACTTAATGTGGATGCTTCTCGGAATTTAGCAAAGGAAGCAGGTAATGTGACTTTATAAAATCTTCATTAAATATTAAATGATTGCCGAGTTTGTGAAGATTAAAGGTTTATAGATCACATATAAGAGATTTGATTTTATATACGATGAATAAGCCATTAAAAATTCCAGTAAAGAGTAATGTCCTGTAATAATAGGTATTTTTCTTGCTCATTTTTTTTGTAGCTGCAATCGGAGCATTTCTAATCTACATTAGCTCAGATTATGTATTTGATGGAACAAATCCACCTTATAGGGAGGAAGACATACCAAGTCCCCTAAACCTGTATGGCAAAACCAAATTAGAAGGAGAAAAGGCCGTCCTGGAGAACAATTTAGGTAAGACAGTCTCGTTAGCCCCTCACTGTTTTGAGGATTCCTTTTTGTGATATATATGTACGTTTTTAATTTTTAAAAACAAGAAACACAAATCATTGGAGAAAAATTAGAGAACGTAGTTAATAAAAAAGAAAAATAAATTTTAGAAATCCTAAAGAATTTATGAATCCTTCTAGACTTTTTCCAGTATCAGTATGTACATAAATATCATTGTGTATAGAAAACAAATCATATAGTACAAATTTTTGTAGTCTACTTTCAAAAAACAGATTAATATCATTTCTCTTAGATTGAGGTATTCTATTTGTATGGTTTTTCTTTTTTCATATGTGTGTTTCTGTGTAAATGTACTTATACATATGTATGTGCTGATTATGAGAAGTGCACCCTTCTTGAAAGAAAAAATTAATAATTGTAAAGAGTGGAAATTCTCTTACTATTATGCTACATCAGAGAGAGGGGTACCAAATGTGGTCATCTATGCAAGTATTTTTGTGCATGTTGTTTTGTAACCTGTTTCCCCCCCACACACACACTTGCATTTCAGTGCATAATGGAGCCGTCTCTCAGATACCTTTTCCATGTCAATGGCTGCATAGTACTTGATTTAATGATCCTATACACTGAAACTATTGCCTTAGACTGTACTGCATCCTTGAGAAGCATCCCCTATCATACACATCATACTCACAGGCATCTAGTTTTTCAGGATTTTTTTATTATAAATTATCCTGCAGGATCATCCTTGAATACCTGTCTGTATACAGTTGTCCAAGAAGTTAAGTTTATTTTATTTTCCTTTTTTTTCACGTATTGTTTATTTTGAGGAAGATTAGCCCTGAGCTAACATCTGCTGCCAACCTTTCTCTTTTTGCTGAGGAAAACTGGCCCTGAGCAAACATCCATGCCCATCTTCCTCTACTCTATATGTGGGATGCCCGCCACAGCGTGGCTTGACAAGCAGTGTATAGATCCACACCCAGGATCTGAACTGGTGAACCCCGGGCTGCTGAAGCAGAAATGCGAACTTAACCACTGTGCCACTGGGCTGGCCCCTACATTCTATTTTTTAATCTAGGATCCAGTTAAGGTTCTCTCATTGCATTCAGTTGTCATGTTAAGTTTTATTTTTAATGTTCATAATAATGAAGAAATTATATGTAAAAATACCCCAAATGACAGAGAAATTTAAAAATATTCAGGAACACATTTGTTAAGTGTTCCTTAATGTCATTTTGGCATCTTGCAAGTTTTCTACCTTTGTGGTGTTTAAATCCACATACTTTCATCTTACATCAAGACTTAAGAACCCATCGGCTTTGAAATACTATCTGCTTTTATTAATCTCTAGGAGCTGCTGTTTTGAGAATTCCTGTTCTGTATGGAGAAGTTGAGAAGCTTGAAGAAAGTGCCGTGACTATTATGTTTGATAAAGTGCAGTTCAGCAACAAGTCAGCGAACATGGACCACTGGCAGCAGAGGTTCCCCACCCATGTCAAAGATGTAGCCACCGTGTGTCGTCAGTTAGCCGAGAAGAGAATGCTGGTGAGAACCTGTGGAAGGATGAGTTCCTAACTTCCATTTTAGTAAAAATTCTGTGAATGAGTAAAAATCCTGTTAATGAGTGAAAGTTAAAGTGTTGTTTTTAAAACTACAAGGAGGGGCCGGCCCCATGGCTGAGTGGTTGTTTGCGTGCTCCACTTCGGCCCAGGGTTTCACTGGTTCAGATCCTGGGCAGGGACCTAGCACTGCTCATTAAGCTGTGCTGAGGCAGCATCCCACGTAGCACAACCAGAAGGACCTACAGCTAGAATATACAACTATGTACTGGGGGGCTTTGGGGAGAAGAAGGACAAAAAAAGATTGGCAACAGATGTTAGCTTAGGTGCCAGTCTTAAAAAGTAAATAAAACTACAAGGAGACCAAATAAAAGTAGTTTACAAATAGTAGGCTATATTTATGAGTAAGAAAAATATTACGCTCTTGAGTTTGAATTTATTTCCCAAATATTATAGATCCTTTCTGTTGTTCTTTCATTGCAAAATGACTGAAAACTTGTATATTTTCTTTTGGGTAACAAAATAATCTTCTGATGTCTTTTAAGAAGTTACCCTATTTAAGATCTACGTCATGCCAAAGAAGAATCTACATAGCAATTTATTATTTCAGCCCCTTTAAGACTGATTTGTAATTTTTTAAGAGATATTTGGATAGGGCTTAATTTTAAGCATTTAAAAAAGTTGGAGCTAAAATAGAATATCCATAAAAGGAAAAGTTAGAATAACTGATCTATTTTAGACTATTAATAATAGTATGACTAAAGTTTAATGCATAAAAACTTATATATTTCAAATTTGTGCTATGACAGTATTTAAAGATGTTACAGCTAATTAGCTCATCCTGAAAAATGGTTCTGTTAAGGTTTGGTTATAGCTCTTAGGATAATTAGAAATACTCATTAAATTGACCTGTGTTTCCATAAAAATCTAATCATTTTTAGGATTTCCACTAAATAAAATTAGAGCCATTTATGTTTTTATTTTTAAAAATTCTTAAGGCAAATTCTAGGAATTGCTTTTTGTGTTTAGGTGGGAATATTTCTAGGAATTTGATTTTAGATATCTTGTGGAATACATTCCAAAAGGAGGGATACATTTTAATTCCTGGGCCTTTTAAGTTAGCTTTCTTGTCAAAGCTGCCATTCTACTCAACTCAAAAAGTTGAAACTATTTTGAATCTTTTGTTTTCTCGTTAGGATCCGTCAATTAAGGGAACCTTTCATTGGTCTGGCAACGAACAGATGACTAAGTATGAAATGGCATGTGCCATTGCCGATGCCTTCAACCTCCCCAGCAGTCACTTAAGACCTGTAAGTACATGGCATTTAA
The DNA here is from genome assembly GCF_041296265.1 of Equus caballus. NCBI lineage: Eukaryota > Metazoa > Chordata > Mammalia > Perissodactyla > Equidae > Equus > Equus caballus. Next base: position 32,455,339 of record NC_091697.1, on the reverse strand, counting down.
AACCTCTTCACTTTTTGAAAGTCCACATCCATCGCTATAGTGTGTATTATTGGTAACATTTTTCTTGTTGCTTTGGAAGTGTTGGATAACTTCCTTTTCAGGTACTAATCAGAGTGAACTTTGCTTGTTTGTGGCAGTTTATATTGTTACTTTTCTCTAAGTTATCGTGTATAAAGAAGGCCGTGAGGATTGGTGAAGTTTATAGGAAAAGCATTGTCTTGATTGTGGCAAACTTTTTGTTTATTTTTCCAGGGATCACGGCAGACTTCTTGCACTGAAGGCAAAATGAAGTAGAGAATATAAAACCTCAATATGTGGCTTTTCATTTATTTTTTGTGTTTATTTTTCTTTAAAGATAACTGACAGTCCAGTCTTAGGAGCACTACGTCCAAGAAATGCTCAGCTTGACTGCTCCAAATTAGAGACCTTGGGCATTGGCCAGCGAACACCATTTCGAATTGGAATCAAAGAATCACTCTGGCCTTTCCTCATTGACAAGAGATGGAGACAAACGGTTTTTCATTAGTGTATGTGTGGTCTTTTTTTTTTTTGTAATCAGAAGTATAGTATGTGGCACTTTTTAAAGAAAAGGAAATAGTTTTGTATGAGTGCTCTTTAATTGTGACTCATGATCTTTCAGGTAAATGATGCTCTTGCGCTAGTGAAATGGTCTAAAGAAACTAAGGGCAATAATGCCTTGTTTCGGAAGTAACAGTTTTTCTGTTTATCATTTTGTTTGTTCTGGCTTAACTCGCTGTTTGCGTATAGTAAATTATGATTCTGAAATATTTGAGAGCCAAGTTGAAACAGATCTGCTGTAGACTTGTTTTTTGGATGAAATGCATCGTTCATTCCTATAAGCTCTACATTTTCATGACTTTTGCAACTGTTGACCCTTTTATGTTTTAAAGTGTTAAATAGTATGAAAATCATTGGTGTTCATTATTTGCTTTGCCTGAGCTCAGATCAAAATGTTTGAAGAAAGATACTTTATTTTTGCAACTTAAGTGAGGTTTTTATGCTCGAGATCTTTCGATGTGTTATGTATATTGGAACTCCTGCAGCTTCGCGCCTCCTGCTTTTGTAGCAGTGTATGGTGAGCACTTGAGAGAGGAGAGGATGTGTGTATGTGTATTTTTTTAATATATATATAAAACTGTCCTTTTCACTCCATGTCACACTAAGTGATATTTCATATGTGTGGTTATACTAATAATTGGCCTTGTAAGTCTTTTGACCATTCATGAATAATAATAATAAATACGTACTGCTGGCATGGTAAGGCTTGTTTTTCTTGTATTTATTTCTCTTTTTGAATGCAAGGATCAAATGTCTGATTGTTAGTTCTGATTTTTTAAAATTACATTCTTATGTAACAATTGAATCATACAAGAGAATATAGTTAATATATTGAGATACAAAACACAATAATAAAATGAACACTGGCGTACCTTCCACTTGAGATCTAGAATCTTAGAGATACTCATTTTTTAACTAAAAGTAAGTAGCTTTGTAATCTTGTTATATATTTACATAGGATCTTCCTTTTGAAGAATGCAGAGTTCTGTGAATGTGTTATCTATACTAAGTAATATTCAGGTGACCTTAGCCTCAATACTATTTTTGGTCCTTAACAAGGAAGCAGAAAAGGTAAAGTGACATGTATGACTTGGCTTCTATTCAAATCCTGGTTTCAGATTTTCTGATTTCATTTGTGGGGTATTCTTTCCTTAGATTATGATCTTATTCTCTCATTGGACAAAAATATTTGTTTCTAATTTCCCGGATTTCTTAGTTTTGAGTTTAGAGAGGATTAGATTTGGGTGATTTGGTTAAAGCAGCAATTCTCAAACCATGCTATGTTTTGTAATTAGCTAGGGAAATTTTACTGATACCTGAGCCCTGCCCTGAACCCACAGGAATAGAATTTCTGGAATTGATGCCTGTTAATCTAGTTTTAAATGTTCCCCAGGTGCTTCTAAGGTAGCCGGCCTGGCATTTGCATTTGGCAACCACCGAATTGAAGCTTCCTGGGGTTTTTTTTTGTTGCTTCATTTTGCATAGTAACAAATTCCGATTTTCAGAGTAAAAAAGCCTCTTTCTCATTCTTTTCTCAAGACCCCTGTTGTCTGTCTGTGGAAGAAACCACTGTAGATCAGATTCTGCTATGTTTGTAGAGGCACCCTGTGTGTATAAGAATACACTCAAAACATATGTGTGTGTTCATGCTCTCACTATCTCCTCTTTAATTATACACAGAGCAGCATATATGATACAGTAAATCATGTTTTTTTTCTTGAACCGTTTAAAAGTGAGTTGCAGCTATGATGTGAAATCACTCACTTAGTAGATAAATTTAAGTATGTGTTTTCTAAAAATAAGAATGCACTTCCACATAACCCCATAATAAACCATCAAAATCAAGAAGTTAACAGTGATCCAATATTATCATCTAATCCACAGACCCTATTCACATTTCAGTTCTCCCAGTGGTGTCCTTTATAAATCTCTCCAATCCAGGATTACCTGTGGCATTTGTGTTTGTTTTGTTAAGGTTTTTTCCTGAAGTTTTATTTTGTTCTTTCATTTGGAACGTAGTTTTCTGTTTCTTCATTTTGCTTGATTGTCCGTTTTGGTTTCTATACAGTAGATGAAACAGCCACTTCTCCCAGTCTTGGAGGAGTGGTCTCATGGAGGAGATGAACCTTTTTGTTCAGCCTGCCCCAGCTCTTGGTTGTCTCTCAAACCTCTGCTTGTCCAAGCAGCCTAGTGTATTTTTAATAGCTCCCAGTAGTTGAGGGTGTGCCGAGACCTGTCAGTATCCCAAAGGGGAGGGTCTCAGGCTTAAATTCAGGAAGCAGCTTTTAAAAGTATGCAAATACATACAGTCCTGAGGGGCTGTAAGCATAAGCCCTGCTGGCACAGCCAGGTCATCTGGAGGTGTCTGCTGGGCAGCAGTTGCAAAAATCAGGGCTCTGGACGAGTGTAGGACCTTCCTTCTGGGAGATACCTCGAGCGGGAGCAAGACAGAGGGAGAGCGCAAAGAAGGCGTCCACATCCTGCGTTCCTTGAGAGTAGCTCCGTAGGCCACTGAATGTGTCCCAGACCTGAAGCCTACACCTCAGTTTGAGGCTCCAGGACAAGCTGAGTGGCTGCCTTCACAGAAGGACTGGGGGTGGGGTGTGCCTCAGTCTGCTGTCTGGGCCGTGCTGTGAGGGTTGGTAATCTGTCAATAACCATCTCTCCGAATGCCACGGTTCCCTGGGACCCAGGAATGCAAGCACCCCCCCCCCCCATCTCACCCCGGCCACCAGAGCCAGGTGATCAAGGGGCGCCCCTGGGCATAAGCTGCAAAAACCAGTGCCCCAGACACTCTAAAGCTCCCCTCCAGGAGATTCTGGTGCTCTGGAGTGTGGCAAGTGGCGTGAAGATAGCACCCCAACCTCTGAGGTCTCTGGAAAGGATTACGGTCAGCCCCTAGATGGAGTTCAATGAGAAGCCTGCCCTCAGGCCACAGTCACAATATTTAGCTAATAGGCCTCCTTTACAGAAAGATGGAGCCCCTGGGTCTGTTGCCTCTTGCTGTGCCCTGTTAAGAACTCTGCCAGTTACAGTCTTGGAAGACCCATGAGCATAAGCGACACTGGTCACCAGAGTGGGTTGATATAGTGGTGTCCCCTGGCAGCAGTCACAAAAATCAGGGCACCAGACTGGGCTATGAGCTCCTTTTTGGGAGACACTGATTATTACAGTCCCATGTGACCAGGAATGCAAGCTCCCCTGGCCTCCAGAGCCAGGTGATCAAGAGATGTCCCCTGGGTGGCAGCTGCAAAGATCGAGGCACCAGACGCATGTAAAGGCCCCCTTCTGGGAGATACTGGTGCTCCCGAGCAAAGGGAGAGCCGGGAGAAGACCCTGCCAGTCTCCCACTCAGCGAGTGTTCCAGCAGGCTCTAGATGTGTGTGTGAAACTGTAGGCCTGGCCCCCAGCGGGTGAGCCTCCTTCACTGTAAGTCTTGGCTCCATCGGCTGCCTCTGACCTGGGCCCTGGACAGTGAGTCCTGGCACGGAGCTTTCTCAGATCTACCTTCTTGTGGGTCCCCAGACACGAGCCCCATTGGTTTTCAAAATTAGATGTTTTGGGTGCTCATCTCAAGAGCATGTCTTAAAAGTTTCTGTGCACGACGTGGGGTTTGAACTCCTCGCTCCTTGGGGAGAAACTCCATGTTTTGAGTTCCTGCCTGGTTGTGGTCACTGCACCAAGGGTGGGGTTTATGGAAAGATTGTGTCCCAGCCTCTTCTACCTGCTTTAATGTGGTTTTCTTCCTGTTTGCCTGACGTGTAGTTGTCACTCAGCCAGCCTTCAGTTTTTTTCAAGAGGAAATTTTTCCATATGTAGCTGCAGACTCAGTGTGTCCGTGGGAGGAGGTGAGTTCAGGATCCTCGTACGTTGCCATCTTGAACCGGAACCTCTCCTGGCATTTACCATCGCTTTAGCTTCGATCTAGAACAGGTTGTCAGTCTTTCTTTCTCTTTCATGATCTTGACATTTTTGACATCTCTATAGGTTTTAAAGACATCTTAAATTCACATTGATACCTCCAATTCCAGTATTGTTCCACAGGGTTTATTTTAGCTTCCCTCTTTCCATTATTTGTAGCTCCTTTCTCTGACAGAGAAGCTTAGCTCCCATTATTTTCAATATATTTGCTCATTTGCTCAAGTCATCGATAAGAACCATGCTTCTCACACCAAGTCCCGCGTGCTCCCCTCGTCACTCAGGCCTCCATGAGCCAGTTGAGCATCCCTGACCCCTGGGCCATGGCCGTGGTGCTCCTGACCATGTGGGCCACTGCACCTGGTCAAGGACTTCCCCGTCTCCAGCCTACAAGGCACTGCACCCAACACACAGGCCACCACCTACCAGCAGAGCCCCACAGAGAAGGAACTAGATATTCTTTTATGGCTGCATTTATTCCCTTGTATCAATGAATGAACCACAGTTTGTTTAATCAGTTTCCTATTGATGTGCTTTAGATGTGTATGAATCTTTAGAGCATGATTTTAGTGAGCCTAGTCAAGATCATGAGACTTGTTATTCTGTATATCCACACTTTATACTTACAAACTTGCAAGTATAGGCTACAGGTCCTGAGTGTATATCAGTCTGCAAAATAAGAAAGTATTCAGAAAATTTCAGTATCAAAATAGGAAAATAGCCTGAGATATGGACCTGAATGTGTGAAGAAAAGAACACAAATGTTTCTCAAATCAGAATATTTTTATGCTATATGCTTGAACTACTGTCCTACGTAGTTAAATGTATTAGCTTATTTCACGTTGTTTTAATACAAAACAGTAAACATTTTACTCACTTTCAAAAGGAAGTAGGAAACATCGAACTCTAATTGCAAAACCTATGGAAGAAATTATTAATGGAGTCTAAGTTAAATCCTGTCTCTTTGAATACCCGATCGTATCATTAGTAGTAAATATGGCAGCATATTTTTTTTTTTGAGGAAGATTAGCCCTGAGCTAACATCTGCTGCCAATCCTCCTCTTTTTGCTGAGGAAGACTGGCCCTGAGCTAACATCTGTTCCCATCTTCCTCTACTTTATATGTGGGACGCCTACCACAGCATGGCTTGCCAAGCAGTGCCATGCCCGCATCCGGAATCCATACTGGTGATTTCAAAGAAGAAAAATTATTTTTGTAACCTGTTTAGCCTAATGACTTCTGAAAGTTCTGTGTTTTTCCACGCAAATGGCAAAATACTTGAATTTATATGCACTTAATTGTATCTCTGGAAATCAGATAAATTAAAATTCATGTATTTGTTCGCAAATGATTTATATCAAAAGATGTCTGTGAAATTGCTCAGCTCATGGCTACAATTGTTTTGCTTTCCATGGTCCCCATCTTCATTCTGATTTTTGACAAACATACTACATATTTATTATTGAACAATTCTAATTTTCAAAAAATGTTGCCTTTGCAATGTAAACTTTATATAGAGACTTCAGAATGTTTTGATGTGAGATGCTAAAACTTATCCAGGATAAGTCAAACACTTGGACATATTAAAGGGCTGGGAATAATTTTTTTCTTCTCGTTATACCATATCACCCTCAGGCTTTATGTTCTTAGTACATATTAGGTTGTTGAATAGTTGAATTGAAAGAGAGATGAGGGTTCTGGCCTGTGGAAGTGTTCTTCCGTAGTTAGAGTTGACCCTGAAACTAGAGGATGAGGATGGATGATGGAAAAAATGCATACCATTTGAGAGGACACCGTACGAGAGGGCACCACTGTCTAGTTTGATAACGTGTGTCTCAGCAGCATGAGGGATAGTCATCTTTCATAATGTCAACCTCCCCAAATTCCTGAGTTCTCTTAATGACTCATTACAGATCCATCATCTTTGATCCACTTAAGTCTGCCAAACCAATTTAAGTTAGCATCATCTCCAGCTACAGACAGGTTTATCAGGCCCAGGTTATTTATTTAAAATCTTGAAGGGGTAAGAAATAAATCTAGAGGTGAACTTTGGTGAGTAGATTGGTTTTATCCCAATCTTAGATTTAATTAAAAAGTTTTTAATTGTGAAAAGAATTATCCGTACAAAAGAGTGCATAAAATGTATACACAGTTTGAAGAATAATGATAAACACCCACATACCTACTACCACCCAGGTTGAGAAATGGAACATTATGGGTATCTTAGAAGCTCTGTATGCCTTTCCCCTGTTGTGTCTGTTATTAGTCAGAGTTCTCCAGAGAATCAGAACAAATAGGATGTGTATATATGTAGAAAGAGATTTGCTATAAGAAACTGGCTCATGTGACTATGAAGGCTGGCAAATTCAAAATCTGTAGAATGGGCCAGCAGGCTGGAGACTTAGGAGAGCTGATGTTCCAGTTGAAGTCTGAAGGCACTCTGCTGTAGAATCAGGAAGAGCTGATGTTGCTGATGAAGTGAGAAGGCTGTCTGCTGGAGAATCCTCTCTTGCTAGGGTGAGGCCAGTCTTTTTTTCCATTCAGCCCTTCAACTGATTGGATGAGGTCCACCAGCATTATGGAGGGCAATCTGCTTTACTCAAAATGCACGGTTTAAATGTTAATATCATCCAAAACAGCCTCAAAGAAACACCCAGAATAACATTTGACCAAATATCTTTGGCACCCCATTGCCTAGCCAAGTAGACACATAAAATTCACCACCACAGTGCCACTTCTTCCCCGCAAGGTAACCATTATCCTCACTTAAAATTTTCTTTTTTCAAAATTGTGGTAAAACACACATAATCTATCTTAACCATTCTAAAGCATACAGTTCACTAGTGTTAAGTACATTCACATTGTTGGGCAACAAATTTCCAGAATTCTTCCCATCTTGCAAAATTGAAACTTTATACTCATTAAACAAGAGCTTCTTTTTCCCTCCTCTCCCCAGCCCTTGGCAGCCACCATTCTACTTTTTCTCTCTATGAACTGGACTATTCTAGGTACCTAATATAAATGGAACCATACAATATTTGTCTTTTTGTGACTGGCTTATTTCGCATAGCATAATGTCCCCAAAGTTCCTCCATGTTGTAGCATGTATCAGAATTTTGTTCATTTTTGAGGCTGCATAGTATTCCATTGTATGTATATACCACATTTTGTTTATCCATTCATCCATTGATGGACACTTGGGCTGCTTTTGTTTCTTGGCTATTGTGAATAATGCTGCAGTGAAAATGGGTGTCAAATATCTATTCAAGAGGGCCAGACCTAGTGGCTTAGTGGTTAAGTTTGGCGTGCTCCATTTTGGTGGCCCAAGTTTGGTTCCTGGGCACCGACCTACATCACTCCTCTGTCAGTGGCCATGCAGTGGCAGTGGCTCACATACGAAAATGGGAAGATTGGCAATGGATGTTAGCTCAGGGTGAATCTTCCTCAGCAAAAAAATACAAAAACATATCTATTCAAGACCCTGCTTTCAATTCTTTTGGGTACATACTCAGAAGTGGGATTGCTGGATCATATGTAATTCTCTTTTTTTTTTTTCCCTGAGGAAGATTAGCCTTGAGCTAACATCTGTGCCAGTCTTCCTCCATTTTGTATGTGGATTGCTGTCACAGCATGGCTGACAAGTAGTGTAGGTCTACACCCTGGGGTCTGAACCCATAAACCCAGGCCACTGAAGTGGAGCACACTGAACTCAACCACTACGCCATGGGGCCATATCCCCATATGATAATTCTAGTTTTCAACTTTTTGAGGAGCTGCTGTACTGTTTTCCATAGTGGCTGCCCCATTTTACATTCCCACCAACAGTGCCCAAGGGTTCCAATTTCTCCATTTGCTTGCCAACACTTGGTATTTTATTTGGCCTAGTGTGAAACCTGTTTCAAACTAATGACCTCCAGAACTGAAAGATAATAAATTTGTGTTGTTTAAGCCACCAGGTTTGTGGTAATACGTTACAGCAGCACAAAGAAACTAATACCCTGATCCTCCAATTTTCCTTTATTTTCTTCTCTATTTTTTACCTCTTTGTCTTTTTACTCTACGTTCTGGGAGATTGCCTTAACTTTTAAAAATTTCCCCAATTTTTCTACTCAGTTATTCTTTTTTGTTACCATCTTAGCTTACCATCTTCCAAGAGCTTTTCTTTGTTCTCTCAGTATTTCCTTTTTTAAAAACTAGTATCATTATCATGTTTCATGGATGTATGGATTCTGTTCTCTCTCTGAAATATTAGTGATAATTGTGTTTTAGGGGTTTTTTTGAGGGAGGGTCCTCTAAGCTGTTTCCTCCAAACTGCTTTTGTTTGTTTGTGCTGATCTGTTTTCTTTTCTGTTAGAGGCTTTGCTAAGCCGGCTGGTGATCTTTGGCTGTCTGATCATGATTGAGGTGAGAGACTAAAAGGCTAATTGGAGTCGCTGAGTATCTGTGTGTAAGAGGGCCATCTTGTGCATTGTAGGATGATGAACAGCATCCTTGGCCTCTACTCACTAGATGCCAGCCACACCCCACCAGTCATGCCTATCAGAAATGTTTCCAGACATCGTCAAGGGATTCCTGGGAGCAAAGTCATGCCAGTTGAGAACAACTCTTCTAGGACAATCTGAGTGGTCCCTTTTAGTCGGGAAATTCCCAATGTCATTATTTTTAGGTTTTTCCTCTTGGGCAGGTGATATTCCTCAGAAAATGTTCTCCAGTCCCCTGCTTGGGGGCAAAAGTTTGACTGCCGGTGGTCTGGTGGCAGAGTGGAAGAAGACTGAAATCTGTACTGTTAAGCTTTTTCAGGGAGAGGGTAGCCAGGTAACAGGTTTATCACAAAAAAGTGTTGCTGGAGGAAGGAGATTGCCAGGCACACCAGCACATCATTATCATGGCTTTAAGCTATCTTGAGAGGCTGGAGATAGAGGGGCCAGAAGGGGAATCAGCCTCAGGCTGGCGGCACCCAGTAGCACCCAGGGCTTCCCTCACGCCACCCTCTTCCTCCTCAGGCTAACTGCGCCTTAGAGATGCCATAATTAGTAATGTAGAGAGCCATTGTTAGAGCCAAGCGTACCTTTATATAATGGACTTTCTTACTTAAGAGAGCAGTTCGTCCAGTGGGGACTGAGTCCCGAGATCTAGGGTAAGCAGTTTTGGATTCCTTGCTAGATTATGTACGAGTTCCCACACAGTTCAGAGGTCCTGCAATTAACATTCAGCTTTCATATGTTCACTTATTACTCCTATTTTCATGCAGAAACTCCATCCTCAACCTGCCCGTCTCACCCCGACCCCTTCCAGTCCAGAAACCATCCACGTTAGTCTCTCCAAGGAGAGAAGTCGAGGAATGGAGAGGTGTTGGGGAGGGGATGTGGGAATCTAATTTCAGTCATTTCCCTTTACATTTTCCCTTCCCTTTTACCCGTGATTCAGAGGTATATGGTCCTGAGCCTTTTGAGATTTTTCAAAGTAAATTACTTTGGCTCTTAGCTCTCCCAACCATTGGCTACAATTCAGCTTGTCGGGGTTGGTTAAATCCTTTACCATCAGTCCCCTTTACTTTCCAGCTTCCAAAATGTTGTTACTGTGGTCTCTTTCCAGCTCTCCTTGTTCTTGTTATTTTATGTCTTTTTTTAAAAAAATGTTTCTCTCTGGGGTTTCGGGAGGAAACAAAATTTGATACATGTATTCCATCCACCATCTTAAAATGGAATACCGTGCTTTTATTGATTTTATAGTCTTGGATCATAAATCTCCTCCTGATCCACTTTATGAGCTGAGCACGCTCAGTTTTCTTTAGTTGGATGTCTTCCATAGCGATTTTTGTGATCTCCTGGCTCACATGAATTGCTATTCTTTGCCATTATGTCTTTGGGAAAGTTAATTAACTACGACTGGAACATAAGTATCTTAGGTAAGGTCATCCATCGCTTAATACAAATGAAGCGCCAAACTAACCATTGTATTTTTGGCTATTAATATTGCCTGCATTCACCTGAAGGAAGTGATGCTGTGAGTAATCATGATTCCTATCATTTTAGAGTGTCCTTTAGTTGAAAAGATCTAAATATTCCTTGAACTCCTGTGGACTTCTTATTACAGACTGCCAAAGCTAAGCTTTAAAATTGAGAACAATCAATTCTCCAATTTCTGCCAAGAGCAATTCTTGGGAGGTGATTAAGGGTCACATTGTTGATCTAAAACAAAGCTAGTAATTTTTGTCCTCTACCCAATGTTCCAATCAGTGTTCTTCAGTTAATAATGTCAGCCACCTGAAAGGACACTGGAGTCTTTCTATTTTCCATTTGCAAGATATAATTTAATTTGATTTTAGCAAGCAGTATTTGACTGTCCATTGCACAGGGTGGTACTGACTAAATACTAAATAATACAATTAATAATATTAAACCTCTGATATTTGGGCATTTCAGGGATGATCTGGGTCCCAAAATAAGATATTATGCTATGGATAGCGTTTGGTTTTCTATGCAGCTTTGATAAATTACCACTAATGTAGTGGCTAAAAGAACTCAAATGTATTGTCTCATTTGATTGCATTGCAGGTCAGAAGTCTGACACACGTCTCCCTGGGCTAAAATCATGGTCTCCCCAGGCTGCATTTCTTTCTGGAGGTTCTAGAGAAGAAGAAGATTCCTGTTCCTTTGGGTTGTTGATAGAATTCACTTCCTCGTGTCTGTGAGAATGAAGTCCCCATTTTCTTGCTGGTTGTAAACTGAAAACTGTTCCTAACTTCTGGAGGCCACCACATTCCTTGGTTTGTGGCCCCTTCCCTCCATCTTCAAAGACAGCAGCAGCAAGTTGAGTCCTCACATTCACTCTCTCCAACCCTTCTATCTCATCTCTCTCTGACCACAGGAGGGAAAGAGTTTCCAGTTTATTTATTTATTGCTGAGGAAAATTCACCCTGAGCTAACATCTGTTGCCAATCTTCCTTTTCTTGCCTGAGAAAGACTTGCCCTGAGCTAACATCTGTGCCAATCTTCCTCTATTTTGTATGTGAGTCGCTGCCACAGCATGACCGCTGACAAGTGGTGTAGGTCAGTGCCTGGGAACCAAACCTGGGCCGCCGAAGTGGAGCATGTCAAACTTAACCAGTAGGCCATGGGGCCCAAGATTCAATTTTAAGGACGCATACAAATTGATTGAGTATCCCCCGGTAATCCAGGATAATCTCCCCATCTCAAGGTCAGCAGCTTTAATCACATCTATAAAGTCTGTTTTGCCATGTAAGGTTCTGGGGATCAGAATGTGGACATGTGTGGGCACGCATCCCCCTGCCTACCATGTACATTAGATGCAGTTTGTTCTATAACTAAAAAAGGAAATTATTTAGAATTGGCAGCCTGAAAACTCAAGGTAAAAATGTTCTCCTAAAATAAGTAAGTGTTCCATCCTTTGCTTGAATCTATGAAAAGGGGGTAGCAGAGATACAACCAGCTTTTGACAGTATTCCTTCTCCTCTCCAAATTTGGTTATTTTCTTTTTGCTTTAATCTTTATTTAATCTTTGATTAAGATTCTTCAGAAGAACAAAGACTGTACTTTTGTCTTTTTGTAAACATTGACTGCATCTACCCCCAAAGTGACAGCCGTCGCCATAGGGCAGATAAAAATGGGGCATTTTCTTCTTGCTATTCTTAGATACTGTCATTTAAATGGAAACCAAGTTAAAATAGAGATAGTGAATAGTTTAAGAGGCAGATGTTGCCTTTCTTTGCTATCTTTTACCCCAAAACTTCAGCTGTGATCCTAAGACTGACTGGCAATATTGTCTACTGTCTTTTATCATGCTCCAAAAAGCAGTTGATTATCTTGGAAGGGCTTCAAAAGCAATTAAGAAAATCCCTTATGTCAAGTTACATTTCAGACAGGACAAATTAGATGTATGGGGAAATGTCCTGATAAAGTACTCAAGAAATAATGAATCTGTGTACAATTTGTAATTGCTCCTGCAAAGAATTTACAACATAAAAGAGGTTGTTAACCTGAGACTGGAAGCTCAGAGACGTTTTTTCTTTTCATTACAAATGCAAATGCCTTATGAAACTGAGCCCAGAGCATTTTTAAATGTCCAAAATGTAATTCAAAACATTGTTTATTACATTTCTGTCTGGGCTCTTCACTGCATCACAAGCTGCTTTGTAAATGCTGATTTTTAAGCCAGCAGGTCTGCAATGAAAAAATGACCCATTTGGCTCACTAATGTGGAGCAGATCCTAAAGGGTGGATCTGTGCCAGAAGGAAGGGTAAGGGTTATCACCGATGCCGCAAACGGGTGGTGATGGATGGTGATTGAAAAGACATTTCGTTGTTAAATGTCCATGAGATTGCTGCATTTGGTGTCCACTTTATACATTAAAGATGGACAGATGGGATCTTCAATCTGCATGACCCCATCCTTGTGACAACAGAACAGCGCAGGCTCTGTGGAGTCCATGGATGGCTGATAATTAGTCTGTGGGGACAGGCGTTGGTGGGTTGAATGTTGGAGGCTGGAGAGTCTCAGTCACGAATAGGCATCATCTAGATAGAATACTGTTATCACAATGTTGGGAAATTCAAATGCAATTTCCTTTCCTTATGAACTCTATTCCCCTTTGAGTAAAATGATCTCAACTCTTCCAAACTACTTGAATTTTATCCTCAATTTCCTAACTTTTGAAGTATGGGTGTGTCCACTGCTAATTCTTCCCCCGTGATAAACATTAGCAAGGGGGAAATTATTCTAGGGTTATCATACAATATTTATAGACCACTTTTTATTTGGGAAGTGTTTGAAGGTGTCTTAAATACGAGCTGTTTCCAAATAACCTCAGGCTCATTTTTCATCTTGATCCAAATCCCATGGAAGCAAACCAATCATGAAGCTCTCTCAAAAGTCATTGGGAGCCCCGGGCTCAGAACCCAGCTGTGGAGCGTGAACTATTAGGTTCTGTGCTGCTGGAAGCTTGCAGTAACTGACCCACTGGGACTGGCGCTCATTTAAGAATCAAAGTTGATGCTTTGTTTCCAGAAGCCTTTGCCCGAGCTGGGGAAAGTAGACTAAATCCCTCATAGGAGTTCAAACTGTATAGACCTTACTTTTT